>NW_020950062.1:4347279-4432334 GCF_900497805.2 Vombatus ursinus | reverse complement strand
TGTGTGTGTGTGTGTGTGTGTGTGTGTGTGTGTGTGTGTGTGTGTGTCTTGCTAAGTGGGCATCCCAGTTGCTGGCAATTAGACTGCCTATTTGTCTTGTTGCCTTTGTGGTATAATGATGGTAGAAATCACTTGCAGGCAAGGTCATCTAGCACTGTGGTGAAATACTGTCTGCACACCAGCAAGACCTCAGGCCACTGACAAGTGTCACGTTTGAGAATTTGAAAGGATCTCTGCAAACTTTCTACCCAAACAGGAACTAATGTGTGAATTTTCGGTGAAAAGAAAAGGGCCAGATCACCATTGGCACTGGACACCTAGAAAGCGAAATACTGTCACTGATGACAGCAGAGATACTTTTTTTTTGGTAGTTGATCCTAGTGCTTTAGCTGTGAAATACCTAATCTTAATGGCCATTTTCTAGTGACATTCCTTGTTTAAACTTCCTCAGCTTTTAATAGCAATGTATTAAGTACAAATAGTCATAGGAACTTGGGTCAGCGAGGTGGCGCAATGGATAGAGGACTGGGCCAAGAGTCAGAAAGAGTCATCTTTCTAAGTTCAGACGCTTACTAGCTGTGTGACCCTGGGCAAGTCACTTCACCTTGTTTGCCTCAGTTTCCTTATCTGTCAAATGAGCAGGAGAAGGAAATGGCAAACCACTTCAGTACCTTTGCCAAGAAAACCCCAGATGGGGTCATGAAGCATCAGAAAGGACTGAACAACGGTCACAGGAGTTTAGTAAATGTCAGTGGCTCCCTATTGCCTTTGGAATCAAATTTAAACTCTTCTTTATATTGTTTGTGATTTGGCATCAATGTACCTTTTCAGAATTATTATACATTGTTCTTCATGTTCTCAGCATACATGATACTCCATCTTTCATTCTTTCGCTCTTTAATAGGTTTTCTGTTAATCCTACAATGTGTTCCTCAAACAATTAATAATGACAGCTAACATTTACATACACTTACTCTGTGCCAGATATTATTATCTCATTTGATCCTCACAACAACTCTAGGAAGTAGGTGCTATTATTATCCCCATTTGACAGATGAGGAAACTGAGACAAACAGAGGTAAAGTGACTTGTCCAGGGTCACACAGCCAGTAAGTGTCTGAGGCTGGATTTGAACTCAAGTCCTCTTGACTCCAGGCCAGATGCTCTATCCACTACACCACCTAGCCCCTACTTGTTTTCCCCTCTTAGAACCCCTAGTTTCCCTCAAAGATCTGCTCAAATGTTGCAGCCTACAAAAGACTTTTCCTGATTTTGATTTCTACATATTTATTTTGCATCCCTTTTTTATGTCTGTGTATATATATTATGTATATATATATACACATGTATATAATATACATATATATATCCTCTGTTATGCAAGTTCCTTGTGAATGGAGATTTTTAAAATTTTTGTATTTGGTACATAGTACTGGACAGGTAGAACAGTAGATGGAGTACAGTACTTGAAGTCAAAAAAACCTGAGTTCAAATCCTGCCTGAGATACTTACTAGCTATGGCATCCTAGACCAGTCACTTAACTTCTGCCCTCAACCACTTCATCTGTAAAATGGAGATAATAATAACATCCACCTCCCAAAGTTGTTGTGAGGATCAAATGAGTTAGTATATGTAAAGAATTTTGCAAACCCTAAATTGCTTTATAAATGCTAGCTATGATTCTTATTAGGGATTTAATAAGCACTTATTGATTAATTCTTTGATTGAAGTGGTCACCAATTTCAGAGGTAGAAGAGACGTTATAAGTCATCTGTATTCCTCCCTCTCGGGAATCTTCTTTAACTGAAAAGTAGTCATCCAGCCTCTGTTGACTCATGTCCAGTAACAGGGCACTCAGTACCTTACCAAGCACTCTGTTTTCATTTTCAGGCGGCTCTAATTGTTAAGTCTCTTCTATGTGCAACTGAAATCTGCTTCAATTTAACCTCAGTTCTGTTCTTGAAAACCACACAAAGTATCCAAGATCTCTTCCCTATCAACCCATCAAATATTTTAAGACAGCAGTCATGTCCTTCTTAAATCTTCTCTTCTCTAAGGCTAAATATTCTTAGTCTCTTCACCTATGCCTCATTTGTCTTAGTTTTAAGTCCCTTTACTGAAAAAGACCAAGGTTCCCGACGATATTCTGGGCCATCTCCAGTTGTCCTGATCTGTGTCTCACCACTGGATTCAGATTACTCCAAAGGAGAAAGTGAAGCTAGTGACTTTGCACAGCCTTCTCTCACTTAAATCTAATTCCCTTGCAAGTCATGGTACCATCTTCCTGATGTCATGGTCCTCTTCCAGAAAGAAGGACAAACCAAGAAGTCTCTTTACTATCTTAGACATTCTCCTCTGGATGCGCATACATCACTCTGTTGATTATCCCTCTCAGAATGTGGTGCCCAGTGCTTTTAGTGGGGTTCCAGATGTGGTCTGGGTAATGCAGGGTACAGTATCACTGCAAAAGTCCTTGTAATGAATAACAGACTTCATTAATGCTGACAAATTTGAAGTACCCTTTTACTTGACTCACAGAGTTTACAAGTCAGCTAAAAACTCTAGTCATTTCACATGAACTGCTGTTAATAAAGCTAATAAAAGTTAGAGAAGCTAACCTTTATTAACTTAAAATTTTTTTTAAAAAAAATTTTGTTTTCCGTTCCAAATCTTCTCCTTCCTTCCCTCTGCTCTCTCCTCTACCCATTGAGAAGGCAAGAATAACTTTTATTAACTTGAGCCATTTGTGTGTAGGTGCATGTGAGAAGTCAGAAAACCTTAGATACCCATTCCTGTCCATTGGACTCCTCAAAAAGTGATGGATGGTTTTGTTTTTTTAACTAATTATTAAACAAGAGTCGTCATCAATTAATAATAATAAAGTAAGTGACAATATAAACACTAAGATTTCCAGATTACTTTATGTACACTGCCTCACTGAAACCTTACAACAACTCTGTGAAGTAGGTGCTATAATTATTCCCATTTCATAGATGTGGAAACTGAGGCTAAAAGAGGTTAAATGATTTTTCCATGATCATACTTGTCTATGACAGGGTTGAGTCATACTGCCATACTGTCTAGTGTTATATCCACTATACCATGACTTCATACAATTTGAAAATGAGAGTGGTCCAATGGAAAGAGCACTGGCCTTGGGGCCAGAAGAGCTGGGTCTAAATCCTGCCTTTGATGCTTACTATCTTAATGACCTTGGACAAATCCCTTAACCCCCCTAGACCTCAGTTTCCATACCTGTCAAAAGAAGGAGTTGTACTGGGTCGCTTCTTAAGCTTCTTCCAGCTCTGCATGTCTTATCCTAAGGTCTCTTAAGAGTTTTATACACACACACACACACACACACATATACATATATACATACATGTATGTATATATATATATATATATAAATAAAATGTATTTTTTTTCTTTTTAAAGCTCCATAAATTTTTGTGAAGAGCCTTGATCTCAAAAAAGGACTTTTTATCTTTGTCTTCCCAGGTCTGTCAGTTCGTTGTTTCTGTGAATGGTCTCAACGTCCTGCATGTTGACTACCGGACCGTGAGCAATCTGATTCTGACTGGCCCTCGGACTATCGTGATGGAAGTCATGGAAGAGCTGGAGTACTAAGGAGGCGATTTCCCCCTTTCACCACTGTATCAGACAAATATGATCATAACTACCTGCAAAGAGTAATACAAAACAATGCAAGGGGAAAGCTGCCTTCCCCACCTAAATGGATGGCAGTGACCATTTGTGTCCCTTACCCCCTTTAGTTTACTTTCATATGTGATTTAAATGTGCAAGTGCCCTTTAAGAAATCCATCCTTCTTCTCATTTAGAAAACTGAACTTACCATTATACAGTGCCACCTACTCCATGTCGTTTCAGTGTTTATTATAGTGGTGTTCTTTTACTTTTACATCTTTTCTTTTCTAGAAAGAAAGTGAAGTTCTTCTCTCTCCAAACTTCAAGATGCCAAAAATTCCCATGAATGATAGAATGTACTTATTTAGGTTCTCATTTCAAAATCCTAGTGAAATCAGCATGAATGAGTGTAGTAGCATTGATAAAAATTCAATGAACCTCATATCAAAGTGACACCTGCAGGGCCCTTGATAAACTATGTGCCAACTTTTTAAAGAAATAGATTGAAAGTACTGACATGTCTGAAACCCACCAGAATCCCACTTGATCTCTCTGCCACTGGCAGTCAGCTTTTTTATTTACAATATGCTTCCCAACATAGTATGGAATAGAAACTTTTGTAATTTTTTAAAAGCATTTCTTAAAATATTCTACAACTCTCAGAAGGTACATTGCCCTTCAGGGGCTAAGTGATTATAGGCTACAGAAACTCCAGTCACTTTCTGGCCTAATCCTAAATCCACTGAATGTATATAGACAGTCATTTATGTATGTATATATGTGTGTATGTATGTACATACCTAGGGGAGCTAGGAGGCCCAGTGAATAGCCTAGAGTCAGGGACACATGAGTTCAAATCCAGCCTCAGACACTTACTAGCTGTGTGACCCTAGGCAAGTCATTTAACCCTTTTTGCCTCAGTTTCCTCATCTGTAAAATGAGCTGAAGAAGAAAATGGCAAACCTCTCCAGTATCTTTGCTGAGAAAACCCCAGATGGGATCACAAAGAGACAGACACGACTGAAAATGACTGCATGTACATACTTGGTAGATAGATAGCTGATATTCTGACGGTGTTTGTTGCACTTGATTAGAATACCTTTTTACAGTGGGGAGAAACAACAACAATGAACTGCAGTTTGACCTACAATGTGAGAAAAACAGAAACTGTCTGTCACCTTCCTATTTCAGGGCATGTTTTCCCCTCTAGCATTGACTTTCTTGTGTAACATGTCCTATGTCTCTGTGCTTGTTTTTTTAGGATTGTCTTCCACTGAAATCAGAGCTTGTGGTTGTATCTTTTGAGCTTGTGTGTGAATGATGTGTTTTCTTTTTTTGGCATGAGAAAGAGTTTACTTGGGGTCTCCAGGAAGGAGATGAATCCCAAAGGAAATTATTAATGGCCTGTGTTTAGGGTATCCAGGAGTTGCTAGACACGACTTAATTCTATGTAAAAGAATTCTTAATGCAACTGGATTGATGCACATAGTATTGGGTGTGCATCCATTCACCCCATTGCAGAAGGCCTTAGGATAGCTGACGCTCGCATTTTGGGATAATAATACACTGTGGCTGTCTTTCCTCACAGGTAGAATATAAGTGAATACAGTGCTTTGTAATCTAATACTTACCTGACCTTCAAAAATGTTGAACAGGAATAGAATCTTTAACACTAATATGATTCTTTGGACCCCCAGATAGCATTTTTAAAGGATTTTTTTCTTAGCATCCTTTAAATTGAACTCCATTAGGGAAAAAATAGTATCTAGAGCCAGGGGTGGGGAACCTACAGCCTTGAGGCCACATGTGGTCCTCTAGGTTCTTGAGTGTGGCCCTTTGACTGAATCCAAACTTCCCAGAACAAATCCCCTTAATAAAAAGGATTTGTTTTGTAAAACTTGGACTCAGTCAAAAGGCCGCATCCAAGGACCTAGAAGGCTACATGTGTCTTCCAGGAGGCAGGCTCCCCGCCCCTATGATATGACTGGTGTAGGAAGCCTTCTGAACCATTCATAGTTAGCACCTTCTCTGCAACTTACGTCTTAAAGAGTTGTCTGGATCGTAAAAAAGTTAAGTGACTTACCCAAGGTCACAGAGCCAACATGTGTAAGAGACAGGGTTTTTTTAACCCAGGCATTCTTGGCTCTGAAGCTAGGCTCCTACCATGCTTTAAAGAGAAAATAACCCTTTAAATCTAAAAAAAAAAAGATCTTTAAAAGATAAGCAAATCTTTTCTGTTATCAGATCTTTAGGGCTTTTCGACATAAGGAAGAATCCCAGTCATGGAACTCTAGAAATCACCTAGTCCAACCACCCAAGTCTCCATCTTCTTTTCATGCCATAATGCCCTAATCTCTACAGTCTTAGGACATCTTCTGCTCTCATTGCCTTCACTGTGATACTGCCTTGAATTCCAGATGTTTTAATTTGCTTTGCTCAAATGAAGACTGACACCAAAAGAAAAAAAGACTTTTAGCAAAGAACTGAATTCTAATTTGCTATAGTGGGTGTGTTCCAGCTCCTGTTTATTGATGGAACTTACAGGATCATAGATTTAGAGCTAGAATGGACAGTGGAGATCCTTCAGCAATTACTCAACCAATCACTCAATCAACAAGCACTTCTCAAGCACATTCTATGTGCCCAAAACTACTCTGAGTGCGGAGAATATAAGACAAAAGTGAAACAAACTCTGTCCTTAAGGAGCTTACATTGTAATGGGGGGACAATATATCCAGATACACACACACACACACATACACACATACACACACAGATATTTATAAAAGCAAATGCAAGGTAGCTTTGGTCTAGGTCCAACCACTTCATTTTCTAAGTTAGGAAGTTGAGGCACAGAGTGGAAAAGTGGCTTAGCCTAGCCAGGATTCATGGCAAAGATATGAATTCAGGTCTTCTGCATGCCAATCCAGCGCTCCCTTTGCTATATCATGGCATTGGATGGTGGCCTCCATAATCTGCCTTTGGAAGTCAGAGCTGTTAATGGATTCAGTGCCATAGTTAGAGAAACATTGCCACAAAGGGGTTCAGGTATAGATTTTACGTATGTACTTGATTTATGGGTGTTTAACTAAACTTATCCCATTTGTAGCATAGGTGCTAAAAACCAGGCTTGGTAACCTTCAGTTATAAATACAGTCTTTTCTTTTGGTGGTACTTGTGCAAAACAATCACCTCCCATTAGGGAATGAAGTGTTTTGCTAACAAGCCAGGCAAGTGAATTTCAGTAGGAAACGATATTTCTGAGAATTTGGGGCAGCTCAATGAAATTTTCCTTGAGCATATTTTAGCCAGGACTCCATGTTGACCTTCCATTACAAAGGTCAGTACACCAATTCAGAAAGACTTGGTTTGCTTCATTAATTGAACAAGTTGATAATTAAAGTCAGAAAGTTGGACTAGAAAAAGAGATTATGTGATGATTGCCTTGTAAAGAACAGCTCTGTTCTGCCCTTTTCTTGGGTGTAGCTGGGGTGTACTTTATCTCCTTTCCATTCAAGTCAGCAAGTGCAACTTTTTGCCAGGAAGTGGACCAGGCACAAGGATCCAAGGTCATTGTACATTCATTAGTGTCTGGAGGAGTTCCCCTTTCACTCCTTATTGTTATGGCAATAACAGTAGCATTGTGCTTTAAGGTATGCAAAGCGATTTATAAATATCTCATTTGAACTTCTGAGACAATGCTGCCTTTTAGGCAGTGCAGTTATTATGATCTCCATTTGACTAGAGAAGTTCAAGAGCTTGTCTTTGGTCACACTGCTAGTGTCAGAGGCGGGATTCAAACCCATTTCTCTGCTGACTCCAAGTTGGAATCTTTTCACTACACCCCCACTGTCAAATTCAAGGCGAGGGAAAGAGTGAATCTGATTTTGGAAAGGTTTTATACATAAACAATCATTCAGATTTAATTTCCAGGCTAATGACTATAATTAGCCAATTAGTCCCTGACTGAGACTGTAATTTTTAATTATGAATGAAGCTTTAAGCCTAATTAAAGCCCGTAAATCATATATTCATAGAGCATTACTTTGGGAAAGTATTGGAAGGAACTTTAGAAATCGCCTAGTCCAACCGCCTCTCTTTACAAAGCAGGAAACTGAGGACCAGAAGGTCATGTAACTTGCTTAAGGTCACACAGCTAGTGTGGAATGGAGGAACCAGGTTGAAAATCCAGGTCTCCTATATACCAGTCCAGTACTCATTCTACTACATGGTGCTTCAGCCATAGTAAATTACCTTATATCTGCAGCGAAGAGTAGAAAATATAGTTGGCACTTCTTTATGTAAGTGAATGAATACAAATAATATTATTATTATGAAATTAATAATATTATATAAGTGATAAGTAAAAAGGCATATCATGCCATTTATTATCAATAAAGCAGGATCATCAATTGCACAGACCTCCTGTTATTTTATATCATGTGAAAAATTAGCAATTTTTGTGTGCCCTTTGATATTTCACCAAATCTTAGACTTGAAATTCCTTTTCTAAATCTTGTACCTACTGCAGAGTAATGGAGTAGAGTCTTTTCTGTGCTGTTAGCTAGCTGTGTGACATTAAGAAAATTACTTGACCTTTCTGGATCTCAGTGTCCATAACTCTAAAATCAAGGGATTATTTGATCTCTGAAGTCCTTTCCTGCTATAATATTCTATTACATACATATGCACATATGCATATGTACATATTTATGTATATATAAAATATATAATATAATTTTTACTAGATCTATAATTTCCAGTATGGAGCTCCAGGTGAAGAATTCCCTCCCCTAGTGCATATCAGCATCTTCTTTTCTACTCAAGGTCTTAAAGAGTTGCCTGGGCCATGGAGAGATTAAGTGATTTGCTCAGGGTTATACAGTGAATATGTGTTAGAGATTAGAGGTGAGAATTCAACCCAGGTCTTCCTAATGCCAAGGCCAGCTCTCTCTCAATTATTCTATGCTGCCTCTCATGATTCTGTGATACTTTTACAAAAATGTCCCATGTCTACATGGCACTCTTTGTGAATTCTTGCAGTTGCTTTTTCTGCTTCCTTAACCGATATTTATCTCTTTGAAAATAGATGTTAGAAGTAACATGATTTTTAAAATCTACATTAGCAACATGTCTGCTGTCAATGCAGCTCTTTGTTTATGAACTCAGTTCTGTTACAGACAATGATAAGCAGCAAAGTAAATGACTTGTGAAGATCCTACTGCTTGACATTTTTGTGTTAATCCCTGAAAAACAGGTCTGTAAATTTACAGGGGGAAGGAATCAAGAACTGGAGGGCAACATGTGGAAAGAGTTAATTTAGAAATGGAATCTCAAAATCATAGAGTATTAATCCTAGAATGTACCTTTGAGATGATTTAGGCCATCTTTGTCATTTTACAGATCAGAGAACTGAGGGCTTGAGTAGAGTGGTAATTTGTCCGAGGTCCTGCAGAAGACAAGATCTGGGACCCACATCCAGGTCCTTTGATACCAAGTTCCTCAATATGGCAAAGTTGGCGCAATAGGAAATTGATAACCAAATCTATTTTTTTGTTGTTCAAACTGGTCTCTTACCTGTCTAATTTTCCCTTTCAAACTTGCTATGTGGAAAGAGCCTTCTGCCAATACCTATTTTTAGCTGATACTGTGAACTCAAAACGTTCAATGTTGAAGCATTGATAACCCCAAGTCAATGGTGATTTTTGTAGCCCCAGAACTTCCTTATTTAACTAAACTGATCAGAATGTCATCCTGGTGCTATCATTCAAGGTGCAACTGCTGTAAAGCAGACTTTGGGAAACCAAATGTTTTTCTTCATTTAGACATCTTGAAAGGCAAAACCACAGAGCACCAAAATGACAATGATTATCAGGTATTAATATGGATGTGTATTGTTAAATGCATTAGCATATGTACTTAAAGTAGAAAACATTCATTTCAAAATTCAACTAAGTCTTATTTGGGTCCTGTTTTTTGTTTTTTTTTAACTTGCTGAATAATACTTAAAATTATGGTTTGAAAAATAAAATACATGCAGAGCAACAAAAAATTAATTTTCAAAGCCGGTTATTTTTTGTTTCAACTTTTGCAGTATTTTAGAATATATTAGCTATTTTGTTATCTCAAAAAACAGTGTAAAATTGACTTTCTACTAATCTTATTGGATAAAACTCAAAGTACTCTAAAACATCAATTAACATAGACTCCAACCAAAATGTAGCCAAAAGTCCAGTTTGTAAAATTGCATAATGAGGTATGTTTTGTAAAATTATTTTGCTGGAAAAATATGCATTAAAAATGCTTCTGAGTTTGATCCAGTATTAAGTATTGCTTAATGTCATGGATTATTCATTCCATATATGGTATATAATATTTCATTGGATTCATGGGAACACCTTCTTCACCAGTGCCAATTGCAAGCCACCCACCCACCCTTTCTTGTCCTGTGTAATTCTTGCCCATATCTTTCATAATTCTTCTATAGAAGAACTACTCAACATGATGAAAGCCTTTTTTTGATTCTCTTAATATCCATAATCATTCAGCATATCTTTATAAGGCAGAACATTAGTTCTGTTGTTTCATGGTTGGTTGATTGTTGTCCTTTGTTCTCAAAGAGGACCAAAATGACATCACTATGTTAAAGTTAAGTTACAGTGTGTCTGACTGTGGCTGATCAGACCAATGTGAGCTTGGAATGTTCTACCACAGGTCAGGCACAAGTAGTACATATGAACATTTGGGGTGGATTCTCTAAATCTGCACATCTATTTCAAAAGTCGGATGTAATCATCCTGTCTTGGAGTTTCATTAACTAAACATACATTCTTTGGATAATGTTAACATTATCCAAAAAACAAAATACTTTCAAAGCATTTTCAAATACATTACCTCATTTTATATTCAAAGTAACTCCATGAGATGGAGAAGGTAGATATTGTTTAAAAGAAGAGGAAATATGGGGGTGGGGGTCAGATAGCCTAAGTGACTTATCAGAACTCTCACAACAGGTAAGTGCAATAGAGGGAAAAGAATGTTGGGAGTGGGGTGGGAGCCAAAAGATTAGGATTCTAGTCCTGGTTGTCTCACCAACTTGTGATGTGGCTCTTGGGCGAGTAATACAAGCAATAAGAATAGCAGACATTTATATAGTCCTTTTGGTTTGCATACCTTCCCATATTATCTCATTTATCTTCACAACAACTCCATGTTACAAATAATGCAACCATTGTTTTCATCTTAGTAAGGCCAGAGGTGGTGATGAGTCTGAGAATGTAGCTGTTCAGTTGGGCTGGTCCTTGATGGCAGACAGATAGTTTATTATGAGGCTCATCCTGGAAGTCTTTCCAACTTAATAGGGCCTAGAAGACTTTGTGTTCCAGCAAGAGCCTTCAGAAACCCAGGATAACCTTTATGCCACAGTGAAATGCCAGAGCAGGACTTTTAAAAAGAGAATGTATTAACTAAAAGTCAAGTATGCAGAAAATATATAATCCAATTATTAATAAAGCATTTTAACACCTAAAATTTGGAAGAAAATCTTGCCACAAAAATATAACCAAAAAATTAAAAAAAAAAACAAGTAAATGGATGAATAAATAAAATGATAAATAAATGGATGAGTGAGGGAATTAACAAATAAGTATATAGATAGATAATGCATTAGTACTGTACCTTTAGCTGTGGACTAGCTCCTTGACATTGACCAGGCTAGGAGCGGAAGGTAGCTAATCAATTACAGGCTTTCTGAGTTGGAAGGGACCCTGTAAGTTGTCTAATTCAACCTGAACGAGAATTTCTTTACCATGGCCTCAATGAGTAGTCATCCAGCCTTAGTATCATCACATCACAGATGTAGAGCCAAAAGAGTTAGACCATAGAGGTCATCAGATCCAATGCCCTCATTTTACAGAGGAGGAACTTCAGGCTCAGAGAGTAAGTGATGTGTCAAGGGCCACATATCTAGAGTAGAGGAGGTGGTATTTGAATCTAGGGCTTCCTGAATTTCCAAAGAAATCCACTATGTTGAGCAGATCCTCTGTGGAAGAATTACGAAAGATACGGGCAAGAATTGCATGGGACAAGAAGGGGTGAGGGGGCTTCTGAGTCCAAGTTCAGCACCCTAACCATTATACCATACTGTCTCTACTTTAAGACTTAGGGAAATTTTCCTTACATCGAGCCAAAATCTGTCTCTGCAAATGCCAGTTATTACTCTTAGTTCTGCCTTCTGGGCCCAAGCAGAGCAAATCTAATCCCCCTTCCATATGGTTGCCCTTCAAATACTTACAGATATTTGTCATGGCCAGCCTCCTCTATCTTAAGGCCTTCTCTTCTCCAGAATAAACATCCCTAGTTCTTCAGCACACTTATGGTATGTTCTTTAATCCCCTTTCCCGACCACCATCCTGATCATTCTCTTCTGGAAATAGTTCAGCTTCTCTGTATTGTTCCTAAAATGTGCCACTCAGAGCTGACCATAACGAGAACAATGAAAGTCTGATCAGAACAGATCATTTTATAAGAAGCATCATCTCGCCAACCTGCTCCCATCCTACTCTTAAAAAGTTGATTCCTTGAAGCAAAGTAAAAGACTTTACTTTCATTCCTATTAAACTTTCTTATGTTCAACTCATGGTCCTAGGCAATTGAGATCTTTTTTGATCTGACTCTTTTGTCCAGCATGTTGGCTATCCCTTCTGGCTTTGTACCATCTACAATACCTAATAAGTATGCCATTTATGCCTTCATCCAAGTCATGGATGAAAAAACACAAAAACTAATGTAATGGGACACTAGAAACCTCTTCCTAAACTGAGACAAATCTGTAAATGAATACACTTTGAATCTGGTCATTCAACTAGTTGTTCAGTGATTCAGTTGTGTCCAACTTTTCAGGACCCTGTGGACCATAGCACACCAACACTGTCCATGAGGTTTCTTTGGCAAAGAGACTGGAATGGTTTACTATTTCCTTCTCTAGTGGATTAAGGCAAACGAAGGTCAAGTGACTTTCCCCTCACACAGCTGGTAAACGTCTGAGGTCAGATTGAACTCAGGTCTTCCTGCCTCCAGGGTCAGTGCTCTATCCACTGAGCCATTAAGCTGCACCCCTGAACCATCTAGCTCACATTTATTATCATCTAGCTCCCATTTATTATCATCTAGCTCCCATTTCTCTATATTATCCAAAAGGCTAACATGTGAGACTTTGCCTTGTTAAAATTCAGATGTGCTCCACGAATAGCATTTCCCAGATCTGCCAGCACAGTAACACTGTTAAAAAAAGAAAATTCAGTTAATCTGGCATGACCTATTCTTGAGGAAGCCAAATGCACTTGAGAAGTTTTGTGGTCAATTTTTTCTCTTTCTATTATGTTCTAGAATTTTGCTAGAAATTGAAGTTTACAAGTTCTATTTTCTTCCCTTTGGTGGAAATTGTGACAATGCTTGTTTTCTCCAGCCCTGTAGCACTGCTTCCACTCTCTACAGTTTTTCCAAGATCATTCACACTGGTTTCACAATCATACCCCCAATTCTTATAGCCTTGGTTGGTAGCTTATCCAGATTCAATAACTTGAACTAATTAAACGCAGCTGGATGCTTTCCTACTCCCTCTTTCGTATGTCTTTTGACTCCATTAACCAGGCAAATATCACTTGTGTCTCAGGGAAGCTGCAAACATAATTCCTCTCTACCTGACGTGTTTTCTCTGCAGTCTATTGTTACTTAAGGCTGTATAAAAAATAGCATGTCTTTGGAGTGGAGGGAGACTGGACATGTGATTTCGTTGGTTTGCAGAATTCTCAATGAATAGATCAGAACTTGCCTTCCAATTTTTAGTCTTAGATGGATACTAGAGGGAGTAAGAAGTTGAATGATTTGCCTAGGGTCACACAGCCACAGACCGGAACCCATCATGCCATAATATGTCCAATTACCTGGAAAACACCAACTAACATTTATATTGATATCTTCTGCACAAACTGGAACTAAAGGGTTTCATCAGATGATTTATGTGGGACTTACTCTGTGTCAGGCACTGTGCTAAGCATTTTATAATTATAATCTCATTTGCTGGGAGGTAGGGGCTTTTATGATCTCCATTTCATAATGAGAAAACTGAGGCAAACAGAGGTTAAGTGACTTTCTCAGAGTCACACAGCTACTAAGTATCTGAGGCTGGGTCTAAACTCAGGTTTTCCTGACTCCAGACCCAGCAATCTAACCACTGTACCACCTAGCTGAGATTTCATTAATGTCTTAGCAGGTTCCCAACAGTTTTTCCAACATGCTTCTTCAAATAAAGTTGCAAACAGCAATTAGTCTGCTTTTGGCCCACAGAGAACACTGCCAATACCACACTGTGCAGTGATTTAGGAGGGTGGTGTTTTTTTCTTGGTATTTGTTTGTTTTTAGACCCCATCGTTTCTTTATAAAGGACCTGTGTGCCCAGAAGACATGTTAATTCACTTATGGCTGTGTAGGCATGCTTGTGGTTGCCTTCTCCAGAGCCTCTGGAGACAGATGCAAGGAATGTGGAAAGAAAAACCTCCGCCCCTGTACTGTGGCTACAAATGGACTTTCTGTGACCAAGAAAGTTGAAGAACAGGCTATGTTCCTTCAGCTGTGTGTGAGGTGAATATACCAAGAAAAATAAAGGTGTGAGCTATAAAGACATTGGCAAGAGTTGCCAGGCCTCTTACATTCTGGAGGGCCCTAGGGATCTGTCCTTGGCCCCGTGCTCATCCGAATTTTTGTCAGTGATTTGGATTAAGACATAAGTAGCATACTCGTTAAATTTGCAGATGGCACAAAGCTAGAAGGAATAGCTAATATGGTAGATGAAAGAGATCTTACTTTAATTTTCCTTTGCATTTTTTGTACTGCATGACTTTCTCATTTCTGTCCATAATCTGTCCTTTAAAAATAAATGGACCCCTATTTTGTCCCTGCTTTCTTGATACCACAAAGAATGCAACTATGAAGGTTTTGTTGTTCAGTCCTTCCAGCTGTGTCCAACTCTCTCTGTGACCTCATTTGGGGTTTTCTTGGCAGATACTGGAGTGGTTTGACATTACCTTCTCCAGCTTACTTTACAGATGAGGAAACTGAGGCAAACATGGTAGAGTGACTTGCCCAGGGCCACACAGATAGTAAGTGTCTGAGGCCACATTTGAACTCAGGAAGACCATTCTTCCTGACTCCAGATCTGGCGTTCTATCTATTGGGCTATCCAGCTTGCCCATTTTTTTATGGCATCTGTTTGGGGGTTTTACTCTTGAAGTCTAGTCATGACATCATTTTTCTTACCTATTAAGGGAGACTAACTGAAACCTAAAAGGTTTGAAATACCTTCATTCGTAAAAGTTCAAGTCATAACAATTGTCCTCTGAAGTTAGATGTAAGTTGCCTGTTTTGCTTGCTGGTTGCAGACCCGCCAAAAGCAGAATGAAAAAGAAGTCAGCTGTTACTGGGTTTCAGATCCTGAGGATAGGTCATATATAACAAGCTAACATATAAGGGGGGAGATAGTTTTTTTTTTCCTCCCCCTTTGAAGCTTGCTTTAAATGTGGTTCTACCCCTTTAAAGAAACAATACTGTAGAAAGATGTGGGGGTTTTTTTTTTGCCTAACAAGAGTCAAAGAAACTAAAAACCTTCTCTCACTGGAGTTCGTGGTAGTCCATGAATAATGAGATTATAAATAATGAGATTCCTTAGGTCCAGTACTTAACATAGTAAAGAAAGAGAGAACAGAATTCAGAGGTGATCTGAAGTATAGTTGCAGTAAGCCAGACCACTAAGTCGGTGCTATGTAGAAGTCCAGCATGCTTTTAGGCATTGTTTCAACCTAAGCTGCTTCAAAATGGGGTAAAAACAAAAACAAAAGCACTTTTAAAAAAAAATACACTCAGGGTATGACATCGAGTTTGATGAAGATAGACTGCTACCTTCATTTTAGGAGACCACCAAATTATCCTTCTTCTTTTTCACTTTCACTTTAAGCAGCAGGATAACACATCCAGAAAAAAAAAAAAAAGAAATGTTTATTTCTCTAGTGACCAGCTTCCAATTATATATTTTTTCTCTTGCTTAAAGACTGGGTCCTAAATAATCAAATACCCCTAAGACATTTGTTGCCATCCAGCTTACTCCCATAAATAGAAATTAGAAGAGATAAGGGTAGGAAATCAAAGAATATTAGATCTGGAAATCACTTTGTCAATCACCATGCATTTCATTTTACAAATGAGGAAACTGAGGCTCAAAGAAGCTACACTTATTTATGTACATATGATAACTGATAATATGATGATGATTGCGTCTATATTTGCAAAGCACTTTAAAAATATTATCTCATTTGATTTCTAACAACAACCCTGCGAGGTAAGTGCTATTATTATCCTCATTTTATAGATGTGGAAACTGAGGCAGACAGAGGTTAAAGTAACTTGTCCAGGGTCATATAGCTAGCAAGTGTCTGAGGCTGAATTTGAACTTAGGTCTTAATGATTCCAGATCCAACATTCTGGCAATATCTAGCTACCTCATATTTTATGCCCAGTTTCCCCCGTGTCCCCCCAAAAAGATCATAAACTCTATAAGGGAAAGTTATCTTCCGTATTTTTATTTCTAACACTTTTTACATGCTAGATGATGTGACACTTTGATGGATCTATATTTTCATCAGTGTGGGAATCCCTCCTCTAACCCATATTGCAATGGGTTCCACAGTCAAAAGGGAGGTGCTCATTCAACCAGTAGAATTTGTTTTGTCTTTAGAAATTTTGATGCTGCGTTCTTTCTTTCTTTTTTTTTTTTTTTTCTAAAAACATATGCCGTGAGGCAAAGACCCTGTCTTCTATTACTTCCTCTAAAGGCCTGACTACACTGCTGGGATTCAGCAAAGCAAGAATCATCATTTTAAAGCTTTGTCAGGATAAAGTATGAGCTGCATGTGAGAAGCAAAGAGCTCGCTCCAGGAACAGTGGGGAGACAAAACCTCTAGAGAACACAGGGGAAATGAAATATGGTTGGCCAACTATGCCTGATGTGTTGGCATTATTAAAAAAGTGTCTCGGGGAGAATTAATGCGAGGACTGTAGGCACAATTTTCAAATCTCTGCCTTTCTCCGTCATTGTCTTCTAACTCCACATCTTCTGAAAGGCTGAAAGTCCAGGAAGACAAGCACAGAAAATCATCCGTAGGTTGCAAAGAATGCAAAATTTGATTTGAATAATTCAGTGTTGCTTCTCTCTTCCCCTCTCCCTTGTGTCATTTTCTTAGTAATAACCTGTCGTAATTGCTTCTTGGCGAATAGCAGTTAAAACAACACACCATATATCACATCCAATGTTTGATGGTGAGTTGGTGGTATGTTTCAAGTGAGGTTCAGTTATTAATGGATTGTAACCAAAGTCAAAATACTTCCACATGACTTATTTTAAATAATAGGAGTGTTTAAATGCTATTGTTTTAACTAAAAGAAGATTTTTTTAAAAATTAGAATTGTTCTCATTAAGGACATTTAACAGAACTCAAAGGTCATTCGTTCACCAACAAGCATTTATTAAGTGCCTGCTGTGTTCCAGGTGCCATACTAGGCACTGAGGAGACAGATAAAAATGAATCAGTACCTGCCCTCATAGAGCTTACATCTTATAACAGGAAACAGTATGTACACAGATAAGTAAATAAAAATATATACAGGGTAAATATATATAAAATAAATACAAAATAATTTGAGGTAGAAAATTGGGCACTACATCAGTTGAGGAATGACTAAACAAATTGTGGTGTATGAATGTAATGGAATATTATTGTGCTATAAGAACTGATAAGGGGAAGCTAGGTGGTACAGTGGATAGAGCACTGGCCCTGGATTCAGGAGGACCTGAGTTCAAATGTGGCCTCAGACACTTGACACTTACTAGCTGTGTGACCCTGGGCAAGTCACTTAACCCCCATTTGCCTCACCAAAAAAAAAAAAAAAGAAATGATGAGCAGGGGCAGCTAGGTGACTCAGTAGATAGAGCACTGGCCCTGGATTCAGGAGGACCTGAGTTCAAATCTGGCCTCAGACACAACACTCACTAGCTGTGTGACTCTAGGCAAGTCACTTAACCCCAATTGCCACACCAAAAAAAAAAAAAAGTGATGAGCAGGAAGATTTCAGAAAAACCTGGAGAGACTTATATGAACTGATGCTGAGTGAAGTGAGCAGAACCAGGAGAACACTGTACACAATAACAGCCACATTATGCAATGACTAACTTTCATGGACTTGACTCTTCTCAGCAATCCAAGAATCTCAGATAACTCCAAAAGACTCATGATGGAAAATGCTATCCTCATCCAGAGAAAGAACTGTGGGGTCTGAATGCACACTGAAGCATACTATTTGCTCTCTTTTTTGTTGTTGTTTTGTTTTGTTTCTTCTTTCTTGTGATTCCTCCCATGGGTTCTAATTCTTCTTTATAACATGACTACTGTGAAAATATGTTTAATAGGAATGTATATGTAGAGCCGATATCAGATTGCACACTGCCTTGGGGAGGGGGGAGGGGTGAGAGGGGGAGAAAATTTAAAACTCAAAAGCTTATGGAAGTAAATGTTGAAAATTAACAATAAATAAATAAACTTTTTTTTTAATGGGCATTAGCAACTACAGGGATCAAGATAGATCTTATGTAGGAATTGGCACTTGAGGTTTATATGGTGCTGGGGATTCTAAGAGGACAGAGGATCATCCAGGAAGTGGGGGGAAGGCCTATACAATGACACAGAGACAGGAAATGAAATGTCATGTGTAGGGAATGGCAAGAAGGTCAGTTTGATTGGAACACAGAGTACAAAAATGGAGTGAGGGAAGAGGAGGGAGCAAGCATTTATTAAGCACCTACTATGTGCCAGGGTAGCTGGGCCTGGAGTCAGGAAGACCTAAGTTCAAATCCGGCCTCAGGTACTTATTAGCTGTGTGACCCTGGGCAAGTCACTTAACTGTTTGCGTCATTTTTCTCATCTGTAAAATGAGCTCGAGAAGGAAATGGCAAACCATTCCAGTATCTTTGCCAAGAAAGTCCCAAATGGGGTCGCAAAAGGTTGACACAACTGAACGTGTGGTAAGTGCTTTCACAAATACTTATCTCATTTGATCTTACAACAACCCTGGAAAGTAGGTGCTGTTATTATCACCATTTTACAGTTGAGGAAACTGAGGCAGACAGAGGCTAAGTGATTTGCTCTGGGTTACACAGCTAGTAAGTGTCTGAGGCTGGATTTGAATTCAGGTCTTCCCAACTCTAGACCTAGTAGCTGCCTAGATATGTAATGGACAATAAGCCTGGAAAGGGAGACTTGAACTACGTTGACAGAGGCTTTAAAAGCCCAACAGAGGAATTTGTGTTTTATCACAGAGGTACCTGGGAGCCACTGGTGTCTCTTTTTCAAGGAAGTGACATAGTCAATCTCACGTTTTAGAAATATCACTTTGGCAGCTATGTGGACAATGGAGAAGCCAATGAGAGGCCTTTGCACTAGTCCAGGTGAAAGGTAATGAGGGCCTGACTAGCTCTGTGAGTGAAGAGAAGGGGCCAGATTTGACTGATGGTTTGGAGGTTGGTTTTGAAGAAAACTTGGTGGTCAGCTTGTGACCCTGGGCAAGTCACTTAACCCCAATTGCCTCACCAAAAAAAACAAAAAAAAAAACAACAAAAAAAAACTTGGTTACTGATTAGATATGGATAGGTAAGGAAGAGGCAAGAATTGGGGATGGCACTAAGATTGCAAACCTGGGTGACTTGAAGGACAATTATGACTTCTACACGCACCAGACACAAGATGACCATTACTTGTACAAAATAGTGTAGGAATAATACTACTGGTATAATAGAAAGAGCACTAAATTTGGAATCGGAGGACCTAGATCCACCATTTACTACCTCTGTGACCTTCTGAATGTCAGAAATAGAACTGAATGCCAGTTTCCTCATTTGTAAAATAATAATAATAGCTAACATTTATACAGCTTTTACTTTGTGGCCAGAACTGTGCTAAGCGCTTTACAGTTATCATCTCATTGATCCTCACAACAACCCTAGGACGTAGGTGCTGTTATTATTCCCATTTTACAGATGAGGAAACTGAGGCAGGCAGAGGTAAAGTGACTTGCCTAGGGTCACACAGTTGGGAAGTATCTGAGTCGGGATTTGAACTCAGGTCTTCCTGACTTCAGGCCCTGTGCTCTATCCACTGTACCACCTAGGGACTTGATAACCCTCAAGTTTTTTTTGATCCTCTGAACCTACCATCCTGCCAGGCTTTTTCATCATGTGTGGTTTTTATACATATCTTCATGTAGATCCTTCATAGAGGATCTCCATCTGCACACTGAAGACCTTCCTATGAATCTTTGACAATTTCTTGGATGTCAACCCAGGGCTTGAGCTGCGGTGTTTCATTCTTGCCATGTGACCAGCCTTACTGCGTTTCCAGTCATCCATCCTCTCAGTGATGTCTATTGCACCACTTTTCACATCATTGAAACCCCATGTTGCAGCGTGCTTACACCCAACAGGTATTTTTTCCTTTGAGTCATCTGCAATTTTGATTCTTCTGAAGTTGTAGTATTCGATGGTTCACAGATATATAGGGTGACTGGAGGAATGCTGGGTATATTAAAAAGATGAACTTCTTGGGGGCAGCAAGGTGGCCTAGTGGATAGAGCACCGGCCCTGGATTCAGGAGGACCTGAGTTCAAATGCGGCCTCAGACACATAACACTTAATAGCTGTGTGACCCCGGGCAAGTCACTTAACCCCATTGCCTAACCAAAAAAACCCAAAAACAAAAAAAGATAAGCTTCTGCAGCAACAAGCTGTCTGACATCACAAGAAGTACTGTGCAATTTCCCACATACAATCCAAACCGATCTCTTTCTCATTCATTCCTGAGCTTAGGAGATCAGAATCTCAGATTTGGAAGAAACTTCAAAGACCATGTGATCCAACCTGAACAAAGAATTCCTTCTATAATATTCCTAATTAACAAGCATTTATTGAGAAACTAATAGGTACCAAGCACCATGCCAGGTTGCCATAGCCAAAAAATAAATAAATAATTCACCATCTAATGGCCAACCTTCTGGTGAGGAGTCTCTTTATTCTTGGTTAGATGAATCTTTGTGTATCAGTCTATTGCTGCACCCATACACAAAGCCTTTCTAGTGCTGTAGAACATGCTAGGACTGCAAGTGGAGACTAGCACACCCTGTGAGATCTGGAGGACCCTACTCTCTTTCCCACTTGATAAGGCATTAAAGTAGGGTTTTTGTTTCTTCAGTTATTAGATGATTTACCCAATACTTCAGCTAGTCAAGGCCTGACTTCTTTCTGTGTTGTTGCTGCCACAGAGCACATGGTGTCAAAGAAGGGTTTCCAGAACAGAAAAGTTGGGATGACCTCCAGTGGATTTGCAGAATATACCTGGGATCTACACACCTTTCTCTGAGTCCAAGGGGAGGGGCTGGGAAGTTATGTTCATGACATCCATGGAAGTGAGGGAAATCTATCCTTTCAGAGGAAACAAAGTCAGTTGGACCAACTCCACAGAAAGCAGTTTAAGTAAGGTATTCAGATATTTTTAATTTCTATCTACTAGACAGTTTCTAAAAAGCAGTGGAGAAATGAAGGGTATCTTTCCATTCCGCTCCCTCTGTTCCAGGATGATAAAAGGACTTGTGTAAGAGCGTTAATTGAAAGAAGAGTATGTTTAGCTTGAAGAAGAAAAGACTGAGGGGAAACAGGATTGTTTTTTTGGAGTATGTGAATGGACTTGAAGTGGAAGCCAGGTGGTACAGTGGATAGAGCACTGTGCCTGTAATCAGGAGGATTCATCTTCCTAAATTCAAATCCAGCCTCAGACACTTACTAGCTGCATGACTCAGGGCAAGTCACTTAACCCTGTTTGCCTCAGTTTCCTCATCTATCAAATGAGCTGGAGGAGGAAATGGCAAACCACTCCAGTATCTCTGCCAAGAAAATCCCAAATGGGGTCACAAAGAGTCGGATGTAACTGAACCAACCAAACAACGATAATGAAATGGAAGAAGAGGATGATATTGTGGATGAGGGGCTGCCCTGGAAGTCAGGAAAATCCAGGTTCAAGTCCTACCTTAAATGCATACACATTCAGCGTGTCACAACTTGTCAGTGCCCCAGGCAACTGTTTAAGACTTACCTTGTACAACAGTTGCCAACGCATACTGGTGGAGGGAGTTTCCTCACTGGGAGCTCTCCATACCAGTGAGATCACAAATCTGGACATGATTAAATTTGTTTTGTTTGGCCTCAGAGGTCAGAACAAAGAGCAACCCGGGGGGAGCTGGAAAGAGCAGGGAGAGTTACAAAGAGATTAATTTAGAAACAGAGACAAACTTCCACAGATGCTGCTCTCAGTTAAATTCATCGCCTCTAATCTCATCACCAGGCTGCTAACTCAAGCCTGGATGGATACCACCTCCTTCAGCCTCCTCTCCCCTCTGATTGGAGGACTACCGAATTCCTCCCAATGCCTGCCTTTATAGAGGGCAGAAACTAGACTTTTCAGCTCACTCCACTGCGCATCTGCTGTTCTGCCTGGTGTTGACCCCACAGAACAGGATGCCCCTATACCAGGGATCCCTTGGTCTCACCCCAACTTCTGCTTTCCCACCTCCTGCTTTCCCACCTCCTTTTGTGTGTTGTTTCCCTCCCTTCCCCCCCCCCCCGTTAGATTATAAGATTCATGAGGGCAGAGAGCATCTTTCTGTTTATTAATTGCATCCCCAGCACTTAGCACAGTGCCCAGCACAGAGTAGGTGCTTAATAAATGTAGATTGGATTGAATTGGAAGCAGAGTTATCCAGAAGTAATATGGGCAGGGGAATGGGAAGTAGGTCCCCCCTCACTGAAGGCCTTCAAACAAAGGCTTCAAACAAAACTTCCTATCAGGAACGCTGAGCATGGCATTCTCTTTGGGGCTAAATCTTCAATTCAGTAGTTATTGTAGATTCCTTCCAACACAGAGATCCTGGGACTGACTCCCCATCCCTTTCCACTTGACCTTTTTAGCCCTACCCAAAGTGAAGATTGTTCGCAGCTCCCTGGGCCAGCAGAATATGGCTCTCTGGGGCAGGTGAACTCCGCTCAGAAGCTTTGGAAACCTCTGTCCTCATGTAAGACCTGAGAGGTGGGGACAGCTAGGTGGCACAATGGATAGAGCACCGGCCCTGGATTCAGGAGGACCTGAATTCAAATCTGGCCTCAGACACATAACACTTACTAGCTGTGTGACCCTGGGCAAGTCACTTAACCCCATTGTCTAGCCAAAAACAAAAACAAACAAATAAAAAAAAAACAAACCCTGAGAGCTGCCAATAGCTTGGTTATTGCCTCACCTACCTCTTTTCCTTGAGTTGATCTTGCCTGAATCAAAAACCAAGGAGAGTCTGCTGGTGTTTTCCTTTTAGAATCTGAGCACATCCTTCACCTAAGACAGTCTTAGAAGTTGGAATATACTCAGGAATCCTGGCTAAGCCCATTGACGTAAGCACTGTTTTCTGGACAGGAAGGAATTGGTAACAATCCAAGACTTTTCAGTACTTAACGTAAAGGAGCTAAATGCAGGAGGCCTATTCGTGGGCACTTAATACAATGTGATTTTTTTTTTTTTGTTGGGGATCTCCTACCTTTACCTCATTAGCGCATCAACGCTTCCTGTAAAAAGATACTATAACACACATATCACAGAGTCAATTAAGAACTGGCTTTAGAACCAGGAAGATCTGGGTTCAAGTCCCACTGCTAATATACATTGGGGGGGGGGGGTGTCCAGAGTAATTCACTTTGGCCAGAACACAAAATAAGGAGAAATAGAAGAATAATAGGAAAGATAAACTGGACTCTAATTTCCGTAGAAAACAGACTTTTACATCTGTTTCTGAATTCAGTCTGTTGTGATGCGTTGTTTTCATTGATGTTGGTAGATCTGATCATGTCACCCACACCCACACACACAATCACCTCCAGTGGTTCCCTATCACCTCCAGAAGCAAATGAAAAATTCTATGTTTGGTGTTTATAACCCGCACCCCATCCTCAACTTTTCAGTAATCTTCTATCTTATCTTCCTTCCCACCTCCCTGTGTATTCTTTGATCCGGAGACACTTGGCCTCCTTGCTGTTCCTTGAACAAGAGTGTCTTATCTCCTGACTTGAGACGTTTTCACTGCCTGTCCCTTATGCCTGGAATACTTTCCTTCTTCATTCCCATCTTCTGCCTTCCCTGACTTCCTTCAAGCCCTACCTAAAATTACGCCTTCTATAGGAAGTCTTTCCTAATCCCACTTTATTCTGTCTTCCTTCTGTTGATTATCCCCAATTTATTCTGTCTGTATCTTTTTTGTACATACCTATGTTTTCTCCCCCATTATTCTGTGAGCTCCTTGAAAGCAGGGACTGTCTTTTTTCCTTTCTTTGTATCCTCAGTGTTTAGAACAGTACCTGGCACGTAGTAGACACTTAATGTATGCTTATTGTCTGACTTTCTGAATGAAGTATGTCAAGAAAATCCAGCCTAACAATGAAATGTAGTTGAAAAAGGGAGGAGTATTTTAATAGACAAATTATATATATATATATATATATAATAATATATATATATGTATGTATGTATGTATTTGGGGGGGGGTGAGGCAATCAGGGTTAACTGACTTGCCCAGGGTCACATAGACAGTAAATTTCAAGTGTCTGAGGCTAGATTTGAACTCGAGTCCTCCTGACTCCAAAGCTGGAGCTCTACTGCACCACCTAGTGGCCCCCAAAATAATATCTTGATATTATTATAAAAAATAATTTTAACCCAAATGAGAATCTCAAGGACTCCAGGGGTCCTAGAATTTCACTTAAAGAGCTGCTGATCTAGATCAACCCTTGCAATAACAATATAATTTGTTTAGCACCTACTGTGTGTTAGGCATTATGTATGGTGCTTTGGATGCAAGGAATAACACAGCATAGTCCTATCCCTGAGGGAGTTTACATTCTATTGGAGGAAGAGATGTGGAGTAGAGAATAATATGAATATAGAAAATTTATCATAACATATACAATATAAATATATATATATATATATATATAAAGAAGGTATTTGGGAGTTTCCCCAAATAACCCAACAATATAGTTGTAAAGGAGTTACCTAAACAATCCTCAGAGTGTCAAGTTCCTTAAATCAGTCTGATGGAATTATAGGGTATTGGCCACTAGATAAAGGTGACATGTGAGATACTATCAGGTGGATCATGCCCATTGCATCTGACACAAAAAGCAGGCTAGCGCCATTCTAAGTTGTTGTTTGACCTTCATTCTTGAAGAGGGCAATGACATCGGGAAAGTGATGTCTTGACTTGCAAGTGAATTAGATTTAAGTGAGGCAGAGCTGTGCAAAGTCACCAGCTTCATTCTCTCCTCCAGAGCCATCTGGGTCCAGTAGCAAGACATAGATCAGGATGACTGGAGAAGGCTCCAGATGCAGTGGGAGACCTTGGCCTTTTTAAGCTAAGGTCTTTCCTAGGTCTCAGTTTGTCTGAGTGATTAAAGCTAGGTAAGAAATGAGGCAACAGACAGCCTCTTTTACCTACTCAAAAAAAAAAAAAATCAATCTGGGAGGGGAAGACCTTCAGGGTTTCTGGCCAGAACATAAAAATATTGCTATTTACACTCACTCTGAGCCATCAAAACCCAAACAATTCTAAGTTAGTCAGCTCTGAAGAAAGAGTTTACTTTGCTCTGTTTCTCTTGGGCCTTCTGGAGAGTATAGCGATGGGGAGGAGGGCATTCCTCTCTCTTCCCTCCCCCACCCATTGGCAATGGATGTCTCGAAGCAGAAGCACATGATAGCTATTTAGTGGAGCAAGGAACCAGCTGTAGCGTCCGGTTGAGTCAGAGAGACAATCCAAAGGACTGGAGCTGGGAATCCTGCTCAGGGGTTGGCAAGCCAAGAGCCTGCTTGGCACCAAAGCCAAAACTCCTGCTGGTCCTAGGGTATGGATTCCATTTCTTTTTATTCCCAGAAAAAAAAAAGTAGCAGTACCTAAGCCAGGATTTCAGCTGAGCCCAAAGCTAGAGAAGGGAGAGACCATGGCTGTGTATAAGACTCCATGAGTCCAACAGAGCAATGCACCCAGCAAAGGTATCTCAGCAGCAAGGAGCAGTGTGAAGATAATGGAGGCATTGCAAATATAAATTACCTTGGCTGAAAAAACAGTCAAGGCTTTTTCCTCTTCTAAGAAACTCTTTCAGGTATCATCAAAGACAGGCCTGTCCTCCCGTGTGGGGTGGGTTTGTCTCTGGTGTTAAATCTACTAGATGAAGTATATGGCTGTTTAAATTCAGGTCAGTTCTAACGTTCATTTATTGAGTAACTGGGATGGGTAAGACCATATGTGAAGTACTGGAGAAATAAAGACAAAAATGAAACTGTCCCTGCCCTCAGGAGCTGTTTTTAGTTCAGTCTTCTTTCAGTTCCTAAGTTCATCATACACCTTTTGTTTTTGTTGTTTTCAGTTGGATCTGAATCTTTGTAACCCCATTTGAGGTTTTCTTGGCAGAGATACTGGATTGATTTGCCATTTCCTTCTCCAACTCGTTTTACAGATGAGGAAACTGAGGCAAACAGGGTTAAGTGACTTGCCCAGGGTCACACAGCTAATAAGTACTTGAGGCCAGATGTGAACTCAGGAAGACGTCTTGCTGACTCCAGGTCCCGGCGCTCTATCAACTGCACAACCTAGCTACCCACACATTTTGCTGTTAGCTGGCTTATAAGCTTTCTAAGGAGATAGAAAGAAAGGTCTTGCATTTTGCTGGTTGAGCATTTGGTTTGAATATGATGCTACCGAGGTTAAGCTGGGAAGGTCTGATCTTTCTTAGGGGTTTGTTAGTTTCACTGTTTCCTAACCAGAGATTAAACCTTAAACCTCAAGTAGGCATTTGACAACTAAGAGTCCTGGGTTATCATGGGAAATGTGAAAGTGGAGAGAGGGTCAGCACCATCCCATTACTATTACAAAAATTTAAAAGTCATATCACTTTCATAGATGAATGCAAAGGAGCATCCTGGGTGAGGGACAGCAGTCTGGGCATGTATCCTAAAAGGGAAGAGTCAGGGAGTAAGATTAGTAGTGCTACCAAAACACAATCTCTGAAAAGGAAATTGTAAGATAGAAAGGCATTGAGGGCCAAGGTGCTGAACTTTTTGAGCCAGAAAAATCAGGCTTCAAATCCCACACTTATTAGCTATGTGAATTTGGGCAATTAATTCAACCTCTCTCAGCCTCAGTTTTCCTCATTTGTAAAATGATGGTAGCAGCACCCACCTTAAGGGGTTTTAAGTTTCAAATGAAATAATGTATGTAAAATATCTTGCAAAACTTAAAGTACACTTTATGAATTTAAGCCAAAATTTTAAAACTATAATACTATACAGAGGCTAAATTTACAAGTCAGACATGAAGCCAAGACATGCAGTAGACATATGAGCTAGCTGTAACATTTACTTTATTGCTCAACTGGGGAGTCTGTGATCGTTCTAATCATATCCCTTCTTGTCCCCAGGCCTACGAAGCTTGCAGTCACATATTGATAAAGAGCCTGCCCCTCCCTGTGCCCGGTCAGACACTCCCTGCTCCATGCCCAGGTGCTGAGTGACTGGCATTTGGTGTTACAAAAGTACTGAAGCTTCCCAAGAATGAGGAGTAAGCCTCCTTTTCTGAGTTCAGGATAAGCAGAAATGACTGCCACGGTAGTTAATCCACAAGCTCTTCCTCGGAATGGGTGGATTTTTCTTTACCGAGAGAATAAAGAGGAGGTGGTAAGACTTGTACAGAGATGCAAAACTGGGCTTAGGACCCAAGACTGCTAGTTTTTCACTCCCTAATTTAGGCCACGCCCCTTGCCAGGTCCAGCTTTATTTATAAACTAAATAGGTGGCCATGGATGTGGTGAAATTTGAGGAGTATCAGAAAACCTCAGCCCTAAAAGATCTCTTTGTGTTGCTGAAAGTATCAATAAAATGGATAATTCAGTCCATCCTCTAACTCAGAGCTATCAAAGGCAAATACCTGTTGTTTGTTCAGTCCTGTCTGACTCCTTGTAGACCATATAATCCATGTGGTTTTCTTGGCAAAGATACTGGAGTGGTTTGCTATTTCCCTCTCTAGTGCAAAGAGAGGTCAAGTGACTTGCCGAGGGTCACATAGGAGGAAGTGATTGAGGGTGGATTTGAACTCAGGTCTTCCTGACACCAGGCCCAGTACTCTACCCACTGAGCCACCTAGCTGCCGGCTATTCTGGTGCAGCCAGAACCAAATTAAAATGTAATTTGGAAATATTTATCAAAATGAATAAAAAATACAACATAGATAATGTTAATTTGTGATTCTCTAAGTTAATATGCGAGGGCAGCTAGGTGGCACAGTGAATAAAGTACCCAGGCCTGGAGTTAGGAAGACATCTTCCTAAGTTCAAATCTGGCCTCAGACATTTACTATCTATGTGACCCCTGGGCAAGTCAATTAACCCTCTTTGCCTCAGTTTCCTCTTCTGTAAAATGAGTTGGAGAAGGAATTGGCAAACCACTCAGTCTTTAGCCAAGAAAACTCCAAATGGGGGTCACAAAGAGTTGGACACGACTGAAACAACTGAACAAGTCAATATGCAACCTGAAGGGATTCATTTCTATTTGAGTTTGACACCACTGCTCTACCCAACAGACAAACCAATTAACCTAAAGCACTGATCTCACCATGTCACTCTGCTGTTCAATAAACTCCAGGGGTTCCCTATTACCTCTAGGACCAGTCAGTCAGTCAAGGAGCATTTATTAAGCCCTTGTTAAGCACTGGAGATACAAAGAAAGGTAAAAGGTAGTCCCTGCTCTCAAGAAGCTTCCAGTCTAATATGCAGGCAACATTCAAAAAGCTAGATACAAATATATATAGATAGAGAGAGAGAATATGAATGTTGGGGATTATCAATAGAAATTTGGCACTAGAACTAAATGGGAACCACAAAAGGCCTCTTGCAGAAGGCAAGGTATTAGCTGGGACTTAAAGGAAGCCAGGGGAGCCAGGAGGTAGAGAGAAGGAGGGAGAAAAATAGGGGACAAGTGGTAATTCCCGGAGTTGAGAGACGAGTATCTGGTTTGAGGAACAGCAAGGAGGCCAACATCACTCGATCCCACAGTACATATTGGAAAGGTAAGAAGGAGCCAGGCTATGAAAGGCTTTAAAAGTCAAACAGAAGATTTTATATTTTTTCCTGTAGGCAAAAAGGGGCCTCTGTTGTTGTTGTTGTTGAATTGATTGAATAGGGAAATGATATGGTCAAACTTACATTTTAGGAAAATCACTTTGATGGCTGAGTGGGAAATGGGCTAGGGTAAGGAGATCAATCAGGTTATTGCTGTGGTCTAGGTGTGAGGTGATAAGGGCCTGCACCAGAGTGGTGGCAATATCAAAGGAGAGAAAGGGGATATATACGAGAGATGTCATGAAGGTACCATTGACAGCCCTTGGCAACAGATTGGATGGGGGAGGGTGAGAAAGAAGGAGGAGTCCAGAATGGTGGTACCCTCAAGAGTAATAAGGAAGTTAAGAAGAAGGGAAGAAAACAAATTCAGTTTGGGATCAAAGACAAAATTCTGTTTGATATTTCAAGCACTTTCTAACCTTACCTCAATCTACCTTGTCATATTTATTTAACTTACATTATTCCTCTTTGCAAATTCTATGGTCCAGCCAAATTGACTCTCTTGTTTCTCAAATAAAACACTTCATGTCTCAGTGATTTTGCCCTGCCTCTCCTATGTGTTCACAACATACTCCCCTGCTCTCCTTGGCCTCTTGGAATTCCTAGTTTCCTTCAAAACTTGGCTCATTGCCAACATATACTTGAGACCTTTTAATTCCCTCAAGTTACTAGTACCTTCCCCACAAGGACCGAGATAGAAATAAGACCTATGATTTCACTGGTGCAGGGAACTTCAAATCGAGTGAACCATCCCTACAAATGCACATGTGTACCTTTTCTGTAGCTTATAGTCTGTATTTATTTTTACTATTCAACATTTACTTTTGTAAGATTTTGAGTTCCAAAATCCCCCTCCCAAGACAGCATGCAATCTGAAATGGGCTATACATACATGTACAATCATATTAAACCTATTTCCACATTAGTCATGTGCAACTTATAGTCTTAAGAGTTACCTCGAGAGCCAAGAAATTAAGTGACTTGCTCGTGGCCATACAGTCAGTCTGTGTCAGAGGCTGAACCTGAACTTGGGTCTTCCTGGTTCTGAGGCCAACTCTCTATCCATTTCACCATATTCTGTTTTTTTCTCTCTCCCTTAAAATTATCATGTATTTATTTTATAAAAGTATTTTTGTAGTACTCCTTCTGGGGCTAAATCCCTAACTCCCACTTGCATTGGCAGGCCAGGTTCCCAGAAGGCAGCTTCTACTTCTCCCCTCCAGTGATAACTCTGAGAAGCTGCTATTTCTAGTACCATCACACATGAGCCCCCACCAGTTTGCTTTCCGTTGATTATCATCCAGTAGCCTAAATTAGCCTTTATAAAAGGACATTAACTAAGGTGGTATGGTAAGAACAGTTGGTTCAAACATTTCCTCCTCCAAACCCTGAAACACAGTCTCCCATAAATATACATATACAGTCCAAGACAAGAGTGGTCTTGCACTTAGTAAGAGGTATTGAGGTACACATGTGGCTAAAGGTAATCACAGGACTCCTGGTTATTGGAAGTCTTTTCTTGAGTCTATAACTGGTTTTCTTTTCTCGTTCAAAAAGTCACATGCCTTGAAGCTTCTTCTTTTCTTGGGTAACTATCTCTGTTTATGTCTATCCCTGTTTGTCCTTCGTTGGTGTCTCTATGCTCCATGCCTATATCCTACTAGTCTAGGCTTTCGAACAACCTAGACAGTGGTAGGAAAGGAGTGTGTCACTCTCTCTGGGCTCACTCCCCCTTTCTGTATTGCCCTGTCTTACAGGCAAAAGGTCTGTCTCCTCAAGGCACTCCTGAGTCGGAAGATCCCAAGCTTGATTGTTTGCTATACTGTGTGCTTCCAAACTCATTGGCTGTATTATATATAGTCCTAGAGCTGTGTCTGATTCTTTCAGCCAATTGTAAAATATTTTCTGTGTGACATCATCTTTGTTGTTGTTGAATTATGCACCACTCTTTGTGACCTGTTTGGGGTTTTCCTGGCAAAGATATTGGAATGGTTTGCCATTTCCTTCCCCGGCTCATTTTACAGATGAGGAAACTGAGGCAAACAGGGTGAAGTGACTTGCCCAGGGGTCACACAGCTAGTAAATGTCTGAGGTTAGATTTGAATTCGGGAAGATGAGTGTTCCTGAATACAGGCCTGGTGCTCTACCCACTGCACCACCTAGCACCTGTGACGTCATCTGCTATAACCCAAAGACCCAAGTATTTCACTCCTTTTGAATTGATGAAGGACTTATTTTCATTTAGTTTATAGATTTGTTTAATTGACTGTTTCAAGCAGAGCTCTAGGGTTTCTGTGTTTACCTTAATTGTCATAGGGATACAAACCTTCACTCTTACACTTACACACACACACACACACACACACACACACACAAGCTGTCACCCTTGATAGAAAATAGCTCCCGGAGGTCAAGGACTGTTTCATTTTTGTATTTCCTCACCCCTGCCTCTTAGGGTTTTTTTGTTTTTTGTTTTTTGTTTTTTAAATACAAGGCAGGGGTGAGGAGGAAGAGAATTCCAGTTATGGGGGATAGATTGTATAAAGGAAGGGAGATAGGGAATACAATGTTGTCTCTGAGAAATAGTGAGTGTGCTGGTTTGACTGGAATGAAGAATTCAGGAAGGGGAGTAATGTACAATAAGCCTAAAAGGTATGTTGAAGTCAGACTGTGAAGGACTTTAAATGAGGAATCTGTATTTTCTCCTAGAAACAATAGGGGTCACTTGAGCAGGGGAGGGAGGGACATGGTCAGAACTGTGCTTAAGGAGTATCACTTTGGCAGCTGTCTTGAGAATGAATTAGAGAAGGGCAAAGTCCCGTAACAAGGGAGACCAGTCAATGATACAGATGGACAATCAGTGACAAGGACCTGAAACAGAATGGTGGCTGTATGAGTGAAAAGGGGGGTAGATGTGAGTCGATATATTGTAGAGATGGCATTTGGGTTGCTAGATGTCATTCCTACATGGGGTACTTGAGCTGAAGTCGGAAAGATCTGAGTTCAAATCCTGCTTCAGACACTAAATGCACGTTCCTGGGCAGTCACTTTACTTTTGTTTCAATGACTCTGAAAGAGAGAGTGAGGCTGACCACTTTGCACAACTGCCTCACTTTAATCCCATCACTCCATGATGTCATTGCCCCTCTTTAAAAACTAGGGAGGAACAACAGCTCCCCTTTTAATTCCACCCTTGTAGGATACAGGTGATGTATGATGAACTTGGGCTCAAAGAAAAAAAACCTCTTCTCACCATGTTGCAATGAAGAACCAAAGGTTTCTCTCGCCTGTCTAGGCCCTGGCTCTGCCCGAGGCAGCCCAATTCGGTGCCTCTTCGGGGATGCTCTGAGCCCAGCATCTGGGGAGGATGTGGAGGAGTTTCGCAACGGGTCCCCCCCCGTTACAGGGAACACGATGTTTGTTCGAGAGAGGATTCTGCAACCACAGAATGGTTGGTCTGCCTAGCTGCAGCCTTTACCATATTCATTTGCGTGAAGAGTGGCTGGCGTTCATATCACCCCTCTTGCCACTGGGCTGAGCATCAGGAATGTGGCTGGAAGCCTCGCCCTTCCCAGGCAGCCAAGCCAGGGCTGAAAGAGGCAGGATTTGCTCTCCTCCTTTTCTTTAGAGTTTGCAGCACAAAAGAAAGCAGTTTGGGTCTCCAACCTCATTTCCCAGCCTGATTTCCCAGCACTGACCCTCTTGTACTCCTGTGGCCCTGCTGGACCTGTCTCTTGAACATGTCAGTTTCCTACACCTGGAATGCCTCCCTTTGAATTCCTTCTACTACCCCTTTCCCCTCATCTCTGCCTGTAGAAATCTTAACCATCCTCTTCAGATTGTCTAACTCCTCTCAAGGCTCAGTCCACAAGGCACCTCCACCTGAAGCCTTTCCCTATCATCCCAATTAGTTTTCTCCACTAAAATTGTTCTTGTTCAGTCCTGTCCATCTCTTCTTGACTCTATCTGGGGTTTTCTTAGCAAAGATACTGGAGCAGTTTGTCATTTTCTTCTGCAGCTCACTGTACAAATGAGAAAATGGAGGCAAACAGGGTAAAGTGACTTGCCCAGGGTCACACAGCTAGTAAATGTCTGAGGCTAGATTTGAACTCAAGAAGATAAGTCTTCCTAACTCCAGGCCCAGCACCCTATCCAATCTGCCACCTACTTGCCCCACTAAAATTACTTCTCCATATTTCTCCAGTTTATTAAGGTCCTTGAGGGTAAGGACTAATTTGTTTTTATATTCCTATCCCCAATATTAGAAAGCTAACTTGCCATCTAGACAGATGACTTTATAACCGGGAATATCTGGGTTCAGGTCCTACCTCTGATATATAGTGGCTATGTGGGCCCTGGGTAAGTCACCTAACTTCTTGTGCTCAACAACTCTCTAATGCTCTACATTACAGAGAAAGTCCCTATCACTATTGTTAGAAGGAGTTTCCTAATTGAATGGTTCCTTATATCAATGAAATCAAGGGCTCAGACTCTATCACTCTCCCCATGTCTTAAACACATGTATGGTATATGTTTAATAATTAATGCCACTTCCTATTTGAAGCAGTCCTCCATTCCCTACCTCCAGCAGGATGGAGGATCATTTCCTCCTTGGATCTCTTATGGCCCTTTATTTGTTCCTTCCCTGTGGCACTTACTGGTCTCTGTTTTGTGCCATAATTATACGCATACATGCCTTAACTTCTCTAGTTACCTGTAAGCTTCAGGAGTGCAGCTCCATATGCCTTATTCTTTTTTATCCTTCATAGCACCTAGCACAACATTTTACTTATTGCTGCTTAACAAATATTTGTTGAATGAATGTATTGGATCCCTTGTTGACTGTCATTTGGAAGGAATAAATAAATTAATTTAGTTAAAGCAACCATTTTAGTGCTTATGAGACAGTGGGTAGGATATTTACCTCGGACCTCTTAAACGACACAGATGTTTTCCTTGTTAAAATTCTTCCTTGTTGTTCCCTTCCTTCCCAAGCTTGATCCCAAAGAAGGGATGAGAAGATGTACCCTCTCTCCTTCTTTGCAGAAGTTAGAGCTATGGGCGTGGATCACTGTATATGCTGTTAGACTCGGTAGATGTATTGGTTAGTTTTGCTGACCTGCTTTTCCTCCTTTCTTTTTTATTCTTTGTTACAAGGAATGGAACTGCAGAGAAGAGACAGTGGGACTTATTTGGAACTGAAGGTAATATAAAAACAAGTTATCAAGAAAGGTTTCACATTTTTAAAATTAAAGTTTAAAAAAGGTTTCCATCTGCCTTTTAATACAGAGCCTTCTATAATGCTAGCTTTTTGCTGAGTTCTATGCTCATAATAATAATAAAATATTTATGCAGCCCTTTCTTGATATATCACTTTGAGGTGTCTCAACAATCCTTCGAGGTGTCAGGTGGTTTTATTCCCATTTTCCAGATGAGGAAAATAAGACTCAGAAAAGTTGTTACTTGCCTGAAGTCACAGATGTGACGCTAAAAACCCAGATCTTCTGATTCCTTGTCTAACACTTCTTCCACTGAACCAAAATATTTTGTTTGTGTTACCATGGTCCTTGATATTACAGGAAGCAATGTGCCTCAGTGGAAAGAGTGTTGGATTTGGAATCAAGAACTGTGTTCTGACATCTTCTGCTATGTGAACTTGGACAAATCATTTGGAATTTCTGGGCCTTAGTTTCTTCCTCTGTGAAATAGGGGCGAGTATTGGTCTAGATAAGCTCTAAGGCCCCTTTCAGCTCTGAAGCTATGATCTTATGATACCAACAAAATTCCAGCAGAAAAGGAAAAATTCATACTCCTTGTCAGTGTAAAGATTTGGGATTTTTATGAGTTTTAGATTTAGGAAATCATCTTAATAACACAGGTAATGGAAGAAAAATGCCCAGGCTCTATCTACATATTATTGTTTCAAGAGACAAGATTTGTCCTGTGTCTGCATAATAGAGGCAATCCCCAACTCTCAAATATATTGTGTTTCAAAACTTCATTTGTCAGTTAGATATTGGAAGCTTCAAATGTATTTTCCTGTAGAAATAGGGTTATACGAGACAGACAGGTCTTTGGGAGAGGGGAAGTGGCTCAATGATTAGAATGCCAGCCTTGGAGTCAGGAAGGTCATGTTCCAAGTGCTTCTTCTGACATATAATGATTGTGTAACCATGGACAAGTCACCTAACCGTATGTACTCAGCCCCCAAGAAACTGTCTAAAACACTAAATTTTGATAAAGGGTACCCTTCTAACAGGGTGTGGGAGGGAAGATTTCTAGGAAATCCCACAAAAGCCTATGCAGCTGAGCCATGGTACTGATAATAGCAGCTTGGTGTCAGGGTTGTGGGATTAGTGAGATATATAGCACAGGAGATAGCAGGAAGAGCAGAGACACAAAAAAGGGCAGGGAGAAGAGTAAAAAATAAGTAAGATTTTCTTTAGCAGCCTTCCACCTCCCTTTATGAACATTCTGCTACTTCATCAGGCCCTCAAGTATCCAATATTCTCATGTTCTCCAGTGGAATATTCTACCAAGACCAATATTCTAAAATTACCTAATCTCTCCTTCACTTCAAGACTCTCATTACCTGAATATAGATAATCTCAGGTTATTAGGAGAAAAGAAATTTAAATTGAACTAATTAAATCAGGCAGTTAGGTGGCACAGTGCATAGAGCCTTGGGGCTGGAGTCAGGAAGACCTGAGTTCAAATCTTACTAGCTGTGTGATCGTGGGCAAATTACTTCACCTCTTTCTGCCTCAGTTTCCTCAATTGTAAAATGAGGATAGTAATAACATCTATCTCCCAGAATTGTTGATAGGATCAAAGGAAGTATTTATAAAGTGCTTAGTAGAATGCTTTGCAGTCAAAAATGTTTATTCCTCTCCCCTCCCAATTCATACTTATGTACAAATGACTCAGTAGCCCCTTATGTCCCCAGATGTATTCGGATTTTTTTTAAAATAGAATTTGCCAATTTCCTATTGTTATGATTACAGACAGTGATGCAAAATGAAGTGGAAAGAAAACTTCGACAATGTTGGGGAAGATATTTTAGTGCAAAGAGATCAGCCAGTCTTCTATGAGAGTGTGCCCTTGGGGTGAACTCCTCAAAGTTTTTCCTCCTTTTGACAGATCCCTCCCTCCCTCTCTCCCCTAACCCACAGATTCTCTAATAGTTCCAAGACTGTATACAGCTGCTCCCTATGGCGTCTGGCAGTAGGTATTGCAAGGCAAGAACAGCCATATGTCTGGGTTGTTTCTGAGTCATCGACTATCTAGTGAACTGTGTAATAATTGAGTTCAATGATCCAGCCATACCCTGCCTAACACGGTTAATTGTTTCTGCTATTAGGTGAAATAACATTACACAGGGCAGTTAGCTCCCCAAGAGCCATCTTAGAGATGGGAAATCAGCTGTATGATATTACAATGGGCTTCTGGAACACGTAGGGTTTCAGTACAATTTAACAAACATTTGCTAAGTTCCTAAGCACAGTGGAGTAGGAGTAGCAATGATAAATATGATACAGATTGTGTTCCCAAGTAGTTTACAATCTAGTACAAGGAACATGACATGTATGTATGTCAAGGGACAAAGTCCTTTTCATACTTTGCCCTATTGAGACCCTGAGTAGCCTTTTCACAAATAGAAAATGATGAGATACTTTGAGCTTTTACTTAAATATATGCATAGGGTAGGAAGAAGCTGATGACTGGAAGAGACAATAGACTGGTTTTGCCATCTTTTTTTTTCCTGTCCATTCAAGTGGACAGGGCAGAGAAAGAAACTGAGAGCATAAAAGCAAAGGAGAAAGATGGAGTCCCTCTGGAGAGTAGAGTCCAGTGGAGTCCAGCTATGAAAGGGAATCAGTGAGAAGAATGGAGAGTCTGGTGCTTGATATTGGAATCCTGAATGGATTAGGAGATGACAGGATTCAGAGCCCAGGTTACTTCTGGTACGAGGGTGTGCTGAGCCTGAGGTTGTGGTGACTATAGCCAAGTGGTGAAGTAGCATCCACTGGAGCTGGATCTAATAGCACCCAGTGAGGGGCAGCATCCAGTATTTCAAGACCAGGTATGGCAGGAACAATGCAAGGAAGGGTATCAGTGGCTTTGCCTCACTGAAGATACAAATTGCCTCTCCTCCACTTTTGATGCAGTTTGGGGTTGCTGTTAACCCCAAAATGTCAGGGTACAGGGTGATGTCCACCTGGAATGAATTTTCAAACTCAAACCTTCTTCCAGTCAAATAACAAGATTTATTATATATGACACCAATAGAAGTGGGCAAGATTCTCAGAGAGTCTGCAACTTAATGGGGGTGAGTGATACTTATATACAAAAAAGGAACAAGGAAAGGATCTGGATGGAATTAAGGAGTGGTAAGTATTCTGGGGTGGGCCAGATACAACATTGAAAGGAATGTCAAGTAAGCTAATTAGGTGATCTAGGTGGGCTGGGGGTGGGCCAGTTGCCTTGGCAGAGACCAGTGGTCTTTGCTGCTAAAATGTATTGGAAAATTCTTTCTCATTCATATAATGAATTTGGAATTAGAGGTCTTGTGTTCAAATGGTGACTCTGCTATTTACTACCTCTATTACCTCGGGCAAATCGCTTAACCACTCTGATATTTGTTTTCCATGGCTAACCTGAGTTCAAATAAAAACCTTAAAAAAGGGTAAATATAGCCCATCACCAGTGAGCTAACCAACATTCATACAGACACCCCATTCCTTTATAGCCTGTGCTGAAAAACATTTTTAATCTATGTCTACGTCTATCCTTGCTTTATTTGATGTTCCAGGTGAACTTGTTTTAAGAAAATGATGTACCAAAGTCCAAACTTTATGGGAAACAGTGTGGTACATTGTAAAAAATGCCAGTCTTGGAGACACATGACCTGAATTAAAATCTCAACTCTGCCACATACTTGCTATATGACTTACTCAAGTAAGTCTCTTAAACTTTCTGGGCCTCAGTTTCCTCCTCTGTAAAATGAGAGGGTAGGGCTAGATCACTTCCAAGATCCCATCCAACTCTATGTCTATGATTCTGTGATCTTAACAACATAAATTTGGAGGTGGCTGGGTTTTGTTTTTTTTTTCCATGTTATTCACCTCCTCAAAATCTCAAATGGCTTCTCATTGTCTACAACACAAAGTCCAAATTCCAGTAAGAAGATCTTACTGTAAATCTGGACTTTGCCACTTACTACCTGTGTGACCTTAGACAAGTCAATTAAGTTCTCTAGGACTCAGTTTACTCATCTGTAAAATGAGGAAGTTGGACTAGACAATATCTAGACTCTAAACCTATTATGATTAAGCCCTTACCCTATCAAGCCTTTTCTCTCAATATTCTTTTGTAGGAACCCTCCTCTCCAGTTAAAATAGTCTCTTCTTGGACCATTAAACCTACCTTGTGCTCTCCTGCTTCCATAGCTTTGATCATACTGTTCCCTGCTCTTTGAAAGACTCTTCTTATTTCTTTCCATCTACTAATTCTCTACCCATTCTTCAAGGCCCAGCTTAAGGGGGTAAAACATTCCAGAATAGTAGACAGGCTATGCAATTATATACGAATGAGGGAACATAGGATTATAAGGTCATAGATTTAGAATTGGAAGGGACCTTAGAAACCACCAAGTCCCACCCTCTCATTTTATTTTATTTTTAATTTATTTTATTTTCAATTTATGGAACAAAAGCATTTTCATGACACAGTCCAATAAAAAAGATGATTGCACATGAATCTGCAAATCTACTACATACTACTTGCTATTCCCTCCAAATATGACAAAGTTATCATGTAAATTATTTTCCTTCTTTTCTTCCCTCCCCCCCTCCCCCATCCCCACCCTAGAGAGGGCTACCATTAAGCACAAATATATGTATGTGTATGTGTATGTGTATGTAAAATTCTTCTATATATCTAATATCAGTTCTTTCTCTAGATTAAGATAGCATCTTTCTTCCTAGGTCCTTTGTAGTTAGTTTGGATATTTATAATAGTCAAAATGACTTAGTTGCTCAAAGTTTTAAAGATGGGGCATCTGTGACACTGAGAGATTAAATGACTTATCCTGGTTTATACAGCTAGTATGTGATTGTGGTAGGATTTGAACCCAAGTTTTACTGACTCCAAGTTCAATATTCTGTTGACTCTTCCTTGGTGTTTGAGAAATAGCATGGAGGTCAGTATGACTGGAGGGAATAGTGTAAGCCTGGAAAGGAAGGAAGGAGCCAGATTGGGAAGAACTTTAACTGGCAAAAGTTGCCTTTGTATTTGATGCTGGAGTGACAGAGTGAGGCTGGAGTTTATTGAGTAGGGAATACGACATGGCTAGATTTTTCTCTACAGTTAGAGTATAAGCTTCATGAGAGCAGGGACAGAGCATTATTCATCTTTATATCCTCCATAGTGCCCTAGTTCAGGGCCTGGCACACAACAGGTTTTCAATAAATATTTTTAATTGATTGACGACTCTTGTTTGTTTGTTTTAATGTAAATAGTCTTTTATTCTTTCCAATTACGCGTAAAGGCAATTTTCAACATTCATTTTTTAAATAAGATTTTGAATTTCAAATTTTTAACCCTCTTTTCCCTTGCCCTCCCTAAGACAGTAAACAATTTGATATAGGTTATATATGCCCAATCATGTAAAACATATTTCCACTTTAGTCATGGATGATTCTTTCTATAAAGGACCGATGTCCTCTACAACATTTTGATTATGATTCAATTTCGACGTAACTCTTGAGGTGTACCCCTCTCTCATGCTAAGTTAAGCAAAGTGCATATTTATAACATATTGCATCCATACCCACGCACCTTCTGCCTGAGTCCCCACACACCTTCTGCTTGAGTCACCACTTCATTCAAATACATTTCTTTTTATCCATATGGGCGACATTTTTGTGGGTCTCCCTGAACTAACCACAGCTGCTCATTTCAGAACCTCCCCAAGCAAAAGACCTTTTAAGTTAACGAAGTGATGTTTCAAAGGACTCTTAGACATCTAAGAGATATAACCCTACCGTGGTAGGTATAACCCTACCATGATGAAGGGAAGCGGTATTTCCGTGGCATGCTTAGGTCTGGATCTCTGTTGTTTCTGATATTTTGTGCTATGTGAGCCCCCCTACTAGCACACCCAATGCATACTTGTCTGGGAACAGAAAGCCAGAAGCAAGCTCAGCTATTCACACTCTGGTAGGCAGTGCGAGGCTGGATCTGACTGCGTCATTACTCGTTTCTTCCCAGTGTGTGTGGGCATTGAAATATCAGGCACCATGAACTTTGACCAACACAGATGTCTGTGAATGTCCTGACATAGCACAGCAGGTGGGGGTAGAGGGGTGAATCAAACAGAGTCACAGACTTGTAGAGTTATTTGGGTCCTCATACCCAGAAGGAATCCCTGTCCTGTCCCCCTACCCATCACACAACCAACAAAGGGTTATCCGGCCTATCTTTGAAGATCTCCTCTGAGGAGGAACCCACTCCCTCCCCAGGCCATTTGTTTTACTTTTGGGTAGATCTAAGTGTTAGGAAGGGCAGCTGGGTGGTGCAGTGGATAGCGTGCCAGGTCTGGAGTCAGACAGACTCATCTTCCTGAGTTCAAATCTGGCCTCCGATACTTACTAGTTGTGTGACCCTGGGCAAATCGTTTAGCCCTCTTTGCTTCAGTTTCCTCATCTGTAAAATGTGCTAGAGAAGGAAATGGCACATCGCTCAGGTATCTCTGCCAAGAAACCCCAAATGGAGTCAAAAAGAGTTGGATGTGACTGAATACAAAACAATGCACGTGTTGAGGAAAAGTTAGTCTAAATATCCTCTTTTTTGGCAGGGGGTGGGGGAGCCTAGGCAATGGGGTTAAGCCCAGGGTCACACAGCTACGAAGTGTTATGTGTCTGAGGCCAGATTTGAACTCAGGTCCTTCTGAATCCAGGGCTGGTGCTCTAGCCACTCCACCACCTAGCTGCCCCTAACAACCTCTTTTTAACTCCAATTCATTGCTCCTGGTTCTGTCTACCACTGGTACTGCTCTCTGTACCTCTCTTCCTTTGATGATTTGTTCCCTAGCTGACATTAACCACCATGTTCTCTTTTATACCAGGTATGGACTGTTCTCTACCTACCACCGACTTCCCTGTGAATCTGAGGCAGCATAGTGGATAGAGGACTATGAGGCTGGACCTAGTCCAGAAGACTTGAGTTCAAATCCAGCCTTAGATACTTACTGGCTGTGTGAACCTGGGAAAGTTATTTAACCTCTGTCTGCCTCAGTTTCCTTATCTGTAAAATGGGGATAATAGTAGCACCTACCTCCTATGAGTTTACCCCACTTTGCCTTCCCTCACTGGCCACCACTTCCCTTTGTATATTGTTTCTCTCTGACTAAAATAATGCAAATGCAAAGAATAACGATGGAGAAATCAAATATCCATTTTTCACAAAGGTAAAGATCAAGAGTGGCTCAAAGGAAGAGGTAGAAGAAGACACCCACACACCATCCCTTTGCAGAGGGAGAAGGTCCACAAGTGTTATACATTGCACTGATTTTCAGACTTTTAAAAAAATATCCATCAAATGTGCTCATCATCTCCTCCTTTTTTTTTTTTTTTTTTTCGTCTTTAAAATACTATTTATTAGGGGCAGCTAGGGGCACAGTGGATAGAGCACCGGCCCTGGAGTTAGGAGGACCTGAGTTAAAATCCAGCCTCAAACACGTAATACTTCCTAGCTGTGTGATTCTGGGCAAGTCACTTAACCCCAGTTGCCTCACTAATAAAAAAAACAAAAACAATTTATTATATGGCATAATTATTTTGGAGGGGTGAAGGGAGTGATACTGGGAGAAATTAATGGTGACTGAAAAAATAAGATACATCAATAAAGACTTATTTTAAGAAAGAATGTGCTCTCTCTGAGGGCAGGGATTGTATTTTGTACTTTTGTATTTATATCTTCAACTCAGCACAGTGTTTGGTACTTAAGAAGGAGTTAATAAATGCTTTTTCATTCTCTAGAAGTGAGGGGACAGTAGGAGAGCTTCCAGCTGACCTCAGTGAGTTAAAGTTTCTAAGCTTGGATGAACTACATTTCTTGGATGAACTATAATTCTCTGGGAATTGAAACAATTTTCTGAGAAACTGTTGATCTTTTTTTTTGTTTGTTTTTGTTTTGGCAATGGGGGTTAAGTGACTTGCCCAGGGTCACACAGCTAGTAAGTGTTATGTGTCTGAGCTCGGATTTGAACTCAGGTCCTTCTGAAAACAGGGCTAGTGCTCTATTCACTGCGCCACCTAGCTGCCCCAGAAACTATTGATCTTAAAAAAATCATGGAGAAATACAAGCAGAGCTGCAATGATAATGAAGTCTAAATGTTCAATTTTCAAAAGATAGAAGAAAACAGATTCATCAAACTATAGACTGCTTAAATAAGCAGAACTTCAAAATATAAGTTTAATAAACATTTGTTGAGTAATCGATTGATTTACAAGCTAACAAACTTGAATATGATTCCTGGCCAAATTATAGAATGCTATTAAAGCTTAGCTTAGAAAAGTAAGTGGTCATCACTACAGGTAAACAGGCATTATTTATTAAGAAATAATTTCAGTTTGCCCTCATTTCCTTTTTAGACAGAATAATAAACAGAATAAGTAGGTTGATGGGTTAGTGGAATGCCATAGATATTAAATTTTAACAAGGCACATGACAGCAGTCTCAAGATATTCTTGTGCAGAAGATCTAAAAATATGTGTTGAATGATTAGTTTTGTGAGATACATTTGGACATCACTGAACAACTGGGCCCTCTAAGTGGGAATCAATTACCCCAGGTCTCTGTCCTCAGCCCTTGTGTTCAATAGTATGTTACCATTAACTTGCACTAAGGCATAAACAGAGTGCTTATTGGATTTGTAAACAATGTAAAGTTGAGAGAGATAGTTAATACATCTATTGATAGAACTGGAACCCTAAATGATCTTGACAGTCTGGAATTAAGGACCAAATCTAATAAAATGAGATTTAATAGTAAGTGTAATGCCATGTATTTGGGTTTAAAATCAACTACACTGGTAGAGTATTACGCAAATATGATTAAACAATAGCTCACATGAAAAAGACGGATTTCAGTAGACAACAATCTCTACATAAGTCAACAGTGTGACATGGTATCCAAAATGTTGTCCAGAAAGTGGAAGGTGGCTATCCTATCTGGTGATCTGCTTCCTGTTCTGACCACATATACAGTACTCTGTTTATTTTTAAGCAGAAAGACGTTAGGAAAGACATGGACACTTTGGTATGTATTCACAGAAGGGGCCCTAGGATGATTAGCAGCAGTGCTTGAATCAATGCCGTACAAAGACTAGCTGAAGCAACTGAAGACGGCTATCCTAAAGAAGGAAAGATTTATGGTACATATGAGACCTCACTCTAAGCATTTGAAGATCTGTCCATATGAAACAGGGCTTAGATTTGTTTTTGTTGGTCCAGTAAGACAACGAGAAGCAATGCATGGAAGTTTTCAGAAAGGTCAATTTTGGTATTAAATAAAAAATATATGGTTTACTGATGGGCTACTAGTTTAGGAATTAGAAATTAGGTTCCAATCTTGCCTCAGACACAAGTTGTATGACCATGGGCAAGTTATATGACCTCTGTGCCTCAGATCCTTATCTATAAAATGGGGAGATTAGACTAACCAGCCCCTGGATCCCTTCCAGCTCTAAATCTATGATCCTATGAATTGTGTCTATGACAAAGTGGAATGAACTGCTTCAATTCAATAAACATTTATTAAGGGCCTACTTTGTGCCAGACACCATGCTATCCCTACACAGAGGAATACAAATAATAATAGTGATAATAGCTAACATTTGTGTAGAATTTACTATGTGCCAGGAACTATGCTAAACACTTATATATTATCTCATAATGAGCCTGAGAATTAAGTGCTATTGTAATTCCCATTTTACAGATGAGGAAACTAAGACAAACAGAGGTTAAGTGGTTTGCCTAAGGTCAGAGAGCTAGTAAGTGTCTGAGGTCAGATTTGAACTCGGGTCTTCTTGAATCGACTTCCTATTTACTGTACCACCTCACTGCCCTCAAGGAGCTTATAATCTAATAGGGGAAGACACTGTAAAGGCATCTTACTCCATGGGGTTGAAACCAGGCAGAGCTGCAGATGAGAAGTGGAGGAAAATGAGCTAAAAGTTCAATTTTTGTCCTGTATAAAGGGAGGCATTGGGAGGAGTTTAGTGCTCCACCTTCCAGCCCTCCAATCAGAGGGGAGGGAAGGCTGATGGAGCTGGACAGTGCTGAGTATCCGAGTTAGCTGCATATGATGAGATTTCCAGTGACCAGCTTATCCTGGCAGGGGCATCTTGTTCTATGGAGTAGAAACCAAGCAGAGCTGCGTATGGAAAGTGGAGAGATAGGAACTGCACCAGCAATTTCCTAAGGAAACTCCGTCTACTAAGGCGACTGGGCATCTCTTCAGTTTGTAGAATTGGAAAACTTCTTAGAATACTGAGGAGTTAAGTGATTTGCCCAGGGTCAGGCAGCCAGCATGTCAGAAGCAGGACCTGAAACCAGGTCTTTGGGGCTCTGAGGCCAGCCCTCTAGTCATTTTGATGTACTACATTTTGATGACATTTCATCCATTTCACATTTAATTCAATGATACAGTGGATGCTGGTCTTGGAGGCCGTAAGCACTGAGTCAAAATCTTACTTCAAGTATTAAGTCCCAACTAAAATCCTATTTTTTACAGGAACCCCTTTTATTTCTAGTGCCTTCCTTCTGTTAATTATTTCCTATATATATCCTCTATATTGCTTGCTTTGTATGTATTTATTTGCATGTTGTCTCCCTCATTAGATTATAAACTCCTTGAAGGCAAGGACTATATTTTGTCTCCTTTTGTTTCCCCAGTGCTTAGTACTGTGCCTGCCACATAGTTGGCACTTAATAAATGTTTCTTGATTGATTACTACCAATTGTACTAGGCAGCTAGTGGATAGAGTGCCAGACCTATAGTCAGGAACACTCATCTTCTTGAGTTCAAATCTGGCCTCAGACACTAGCTGAGGAACCTTGGGCAAGTCACTTAACCCTGTTTGCCTCACTTTCCTCATCTGTAAAATGGCTGGAGAAGGAAATGGCAAACCACTTCAGAATCTTTGTCAAGAAAGCTCCAAATGGGGTCATGAAGAGTCGGACACAACTGAAAAATGACTAAACAACAACAAACCAAACAAATATGACCTCTGTGAGGTCCTTCTGTTGGTCTCGTCAGCCAATAGCTCCGAAGGAACACTGAGAAGGCAGTCAACCTTGATTTTCTACAAGAAATAAAATCTATCAGAGTAATATGAGCCATTAATAAAATACTTCAAGGTTTGCAAGGCCCATTTCATTTTATGTTATTTCATTTAAACCTCACAGCAACCCTGAGAGGTAGATAATATCCATAATAACATGCGTATTACTCTCCTTATTTTGCAGGAAAGTAAACCAGATCGTAAAAACACTGACTCGCCCATGATCACACAACTAGTAAGTGTTGGACGTAGGATTTGAACCCAGGTTTTCCTATATTTAGGCAAAGCAACTCAGCCATTATTCCAGGCTGCTTTTCTCACAAGGTAATGAACTCCTTAACATTGGAGGTCTTGAAATGGAGGCACTTGGGGATATTTAAGAAAGGGCTACTATTCAGGTATGGTTTAGACTAGAGAACTTTGAAGTCCCTTTTGTCTTTGAGATTCTCAGATTAGTGACCCTGGGTTACACTTCATGATTATCAGAAATAATAAATCCCAGGATATTAGATATGGAAGGGATTTTTAAGATCATCCAGTCCAGGGGTGGGGAACCTGCAGCCTCGAGGCCACATGTGGTCCTCTAGGCCCTCAAGTACAACCCTTTGACTGAATCTAAACTTCATAAAACAAATCCTCTTATTAAAGGAATTCTAGTCAAATCTTTTAATTTTATGGATGAAGAAAATGAGACTGAAAAGGCTGAGTGACTTGCTGAAGGTCATTGAGTTAGGAGCAGAGCTGGAGTCCCTAGGTAATGTAAAATGTCACTTTGTTTCTGGACTTCACTGACCACTGAGAGAAACCTGGTAGCCATAACTGACTGGTCACATCATATCTCTAAATCAAGGAATTACAGAGGAACAGGGACGCAGGCCTACAAAGACACCCTCTCCCTTTCTTCTGGTCTGTCCCGCTTACACTTGGTCTTTGTGATAAGCTTGGAACTTTCTGGAAACTGAAAACTTGAGAGTCTTTAGAAAATGTTGCCCAACAAAGAGCTGAATGTAGTTGGTTAAATGAACGTTTGACTTATTTACATTTTGGAGATGAGTCCAAATTGGCTAAAACTCTTGGAGTTGGAATTGAGACTGGGGCTGGAGAAGTTCCAGTGGGACAAAAATCCTTCCCACCAGCAGCAGGACTTCGTTCCAGACCAAGGCAGAGTGGGGTTTCAGATATTCAGACCAGAAGGCCGTGCCATGAACAGTTCATATCATTCCTGACTGCAGAGAGCCCCCTACTGTCTGACTCTGAAGGAGCATGCTAGGAGACCCTTGGATGAGCTATCAACTTACCTGTTGGTTTTATCATAGTTGAAGTCCCTTTGTTAGCCAGGATCTGAAATGCGACAAGTTCACCCTAATTGACTTATTGTCTCTAGAATAAAATACAAACTTCTCTGAGGGGTGGGGAACCTTCGGCCTTACAAATTGCTCATTAATTGTTCTGAAAATGTAGATTTTAGGAAAATTCTTTAATGTCAATCTTCAGGGGAAGTTGATGTCGTCTTATATCTCCCTTTCTGGGGCCCCTATTTTATTTTGTTTTGGATGTGAGCTTTTTTTAAAAAAAAAATTAAATAAAAGAGCCAGGACTTCACAATTAGTTGGATTCTACACGTTGTTATCATTCAGAGTTGAGGTGTATGGTATGTTCAGGGGGACTAGCATCTCTTGTGTGAGGGGTTGCTGAGTCGTTTTCAGGGTTCCTCATCTGCCTTTGGTGTTCACTTGTCCCCCAACTCTCCCGTGTGGTTCCATGAAACTGTAACATGTACAGCAGCCACATTCCAGTAAAACTGTCTCAGCAGACAGCTAACCTTGGTTGAGGGTAACCGACAGGCCTCAAAACCATCAGTGAATTAGGGAATGTCTGTCCCAAACATGTAAAGACTTCCCCTGGCGGAATGGGCAGATCAGAACAATTTGTTCCAACGGCCATGAGGGTGGCTGAAGCAGATGCTGAAGAATGCTTAGAGCTTGGTCAAACATGGTAGACTCCAAGGTCATTCACTGCATTCCAGGCCATCGCCAGTTGTCCTGACTTGTCTTGCTACTGGACTTCTATGACTCTGAAAGAGAGAGTGAGGCTGATGACTTTGTGCAACTCCACTTAACTTGAATTCATGTACAAGTCAAGATATCACCCTGTAATGTCATTGGTCCTCTTTGAAAACAAAGGGTGAACAACAACAATTCAGAATTTGCAGGGATCTATGGTTATATCTAGTCCAAGATATTTTTTTTCTTTACCTGAAAAGGAATCTCCCTACAACATTAATGATGTTTTCATCCAGCTAGGCAAGTGTCCACTTGAACACTTCCTATGGCAAGGAAATCAGCCAATTTCACTTTGGACAGATCTAATTATTCAGAAGATTTTTACATTTATCAAGCTAACATTTAATTCTCTGAAACTACCATCCATTGCTCCATTTTTTCCCCTCCTCTGGGACCAAGAATAAGTTTAATTTCCATTTAACATGATATCCCTTCAAATAGTTCAGACAGCTTTCTCATCCTCTCAAAGGTGAGGCTGATGACTTTGTACAGCCCTCCCTCACTCAAATCCAATTCACTTGTATGTTATGGCATCACCTCCTTGATGTCATGGTCCTCTTTGAGAATGAAGGACAAACAGCAACCTCTCAAAGTTATCCCTTCTTGAGATTAAATACCCTCAGGTCCTTCAACAGTTCCACTTCCAGCATGACCTCCGGTTTCCTTACTATCAAGGTGCCTGTTATAGCTTCCTAATGACCTTTCTAAAATGTAGAGTCCCAAACTGAAAACATTGCTGCAGACAGAGTTCAACCAGGTCTGAGTATATTAGGATTGTCACCTCCCTCATTGTAGATACTGTGCATTAACTTTTCTTAGTTGCCTTGTCAAACTATTGACTCAAGTTGAGTTTTTGGTCCACTAACACCTCCCAAATCTTTTTTTTTTTTTTAAAGGAGATTCTAGCTCCTTTTGAATTCAGACTCTGTCATCCAATGTGTTAACCATTCTTCTAAGCTCTATATCATCTACAAGTTTGACAAGCATGTCAAGTATGCCAGCATTCAAGTCATTTGTAAAAATGCTCACTACATGTGGTCAGGTAGGATGGATCCCCAGAGCACTCTATTAGAGACATGTTAATTTGTATTGATATTTTAATGACTACTCTTTACATCTGATTATTTGATCACTTCTATATTCACTGAACCAAATTGTCTCTAGCCCACATCTGTTCATCTTGAGTACAAGGATAGCAGGACAGATTTTGTGTAATGCTTTGACAAAATCTAGCTATATTATGTTTATAATATTTCCCAGGTCTGCTAGACTAGCATTTCTTATTTCAATACATTTCCATAGTTTTATTGTTGCATTTTTCTCTATCTATTAATGCAGATCACAACAACTGCTGTGCCTTAGTGTTTTTTTGTTTTTGTTTTTTAAATTGCTATGGCTTAAAATTTGATTACACTGTAACTAGGCTGGCTTCAGATGATAGACATATGAGTCTTATAATCTTGTCAAAAAAGAACATACATTAATCTAGCATGACCAATTCTTCATGAAATCAGTCATGTTGGCTCTCGGTGATTACCATTTCCATTCTAAAAGTCCATAATCTATCCCTTTAATAGTGTGCTTTAGAATTTTGTTTCCAGGAATCCAAGTAAGGTTCACCAGTCTATGGTTTGAATACTCCACCCTCTTCACTTTAAAAAAAAAACTGAGATAGTTTTATCCTTTTAAAAATATTATGTCCCCTCTCCCATTCCCTTTTGATATTTCTAAGATCACAAATGGAAGATCAGCAATCACACCAGTAAATACTTTCAGTCCCTAAGATGTCATTTATCTTGGCGTGGTGGCTTGATTTGAATGCAATGAAGACAGCTAAATGCTCTCTTCAATTTTACTTATCTCAGGTTTCAACTCTCTATTAACCATGTTTGTTCAGTCCTTCCCAGTCCAAGGGTCATTATCCTTGGCAGAGAAAAGAGAGTAAAAATTGATTTGGACTGCAAAAATCTCCTTTTGACTAGAATTCCCTACTTGAAAGTAAGGACATTCATATTTCATTTGCTCCTGCTCTATAATGGCTATAAGAACCCAGTGCTCAATCCAGTTGAGAGAACTCAAACCCTGATTACCCATGGTTGATGGTCAGTAAGAATGTGTGCTTCAATCTTAACTTTAGTGCCTCTCCTCTGAGCTATCCCCAATTCATCCTGTCTATATCTTGTTTGTACACAGTTTTTTGCATATAATCTCCTCCACTAGACTGTGAGTTCCTTGATATCAAGGATTGTTTTTCTGCCTTTCTTTGTAGCCCTAGTGCTTTAGCTCAGTACCTCAAACATGGTACATAATAAATGATAGTTGTTTGAATGTGGTCTAGGAGATTTTGGCACTCCCATTGGGTATATAAGGATACTACTTATCTTGACTAGGAGGGAAATGGGCTTAAGGATGTTAGGTAGGAGCCTGCCTGGAAACCTCCCTGTTCTCAGCTTTGTTCAAATGTTTCAACAACAGTACCCATATAAGCTCCTTGCTTAAGTCTCCATCAGTTCCCCCTTCTTAACACATAAGGGGGATGACAACAACACTTATAATTGTAGCTGACATTTATATAGCATTTTAAAGTTTGCAAGGTACTTGCATTATATTACCATGTACATACTCTACGGTGGTACTAGTTGGAAAAATCACATGGTAGCAGGTACAGATCAAAGTGAGGTTGGGAAGTTGTACCATTGGTGACGGTGAGACAGGGAAAGGCTGGAAAATAGAGCAACACTTTAAGTTTACCTGTAAGCTCTTTTGAGCTCCACCTAGCTGTCCTAAATTCCTTCTGTATTTCACACCTGCCAATTAATGATTCTAGTTCCCCACCCTTCTCACTAACAGGCATCTCAGTGTAATGTACTTGCAAAAGTGCTGGATTTGAAATTAGGAGACCTGGATTTAAATCCGGCCCCTGACACTCCTTAGCTGTGTGACCTTGGTTAATCACTTAATCTCTGAGAGTCTCAACTTCCTCATCAATGAGAATAATAATAGTTAGGCTACCTACCACCCAGAGTTGCTGTGAGGAAAGCATATTATAGATCTAAAATGCTATAGAAATGTGAGTTGTTGTTACAAATGATAATAAGAATTTAATCACATTGACGTTGATTCCAACTTCTTTTCTTTCCATCTTCTCACTAGTCACCCAAGATTGCCTGATAGATTTTGATTAATAACTTTTCCGGAATGGCTACAGGTCAGGGCAATCTGTCTCCCATTAGCCCTCCAAAGATTACTGGATTTTTGAGACATGAAGACCTGGGTTCTTCTGATATATACTAGCTAAGTGACCAAGAGAAAGTTTTAGCTTCTAAGACTCTTCTAATTAATGAGCAAGTCATGATCAGTTCCCATACCACTGAATCACAATTGCTTCTTGAAGAATTGACATTTACAGATGAAAAAATTGAGGCTCAGATTATGTTAAATAACTTGTTTATAGTTGACCAGCTTGTAAGTATTAAAGACAGGAATCAAATATAGGGGCTCTGTTGATTTCAAATCTCTTTACTTAATCTATTCACTACATGGTGTGTTTTTTTTGTTTATGTATTTGTTTTAGTCCAAATGCAACCAGGTCCCAGCAGTAGGCAGTCCAAAAAAGTCCAGACAGGCAGACAGTTGGCATCCAGGAAGCCTGGCTGAGGCAACAGATGGAGGTCCTAATGGGCTGGTGGTCTACACCAGCAGAGAGTCTGGCATTTAGCAATGAATGGAGGTCCATTCATTGGCATGAAACCATTGTTCAAGGAAATCTGGCAGCAAGTGACTAACAGGCACTCAGCTGGAGGTTGTGGGTCAGACAATCCCCTTAAAGATTGGGGGAATCTTGTCCTAGAGGGTGTAGGCTACCAGATAAAGAATCTGTACTAGCTGTCTTTTCTTTTCTTTTCTTTCTTCAAGGGCTAGTTTCAGCTTCCACCTTTTCCAGGAAACCTTCCCCAGTCCTCACAGATGAGCCGTTCTTCCTAAAGTGTTCTTAGATCACTTAGATACCTTTATTGTCCCTGTTAGATTCTATCTTGTCTTACTCTTATTTATGTTCATACCAAATTTTTCTTATTAGACTGCAAGTTCCTTCAAAGAATAATACAAAATCATAGAAACTCAGAGCTGGAAAGGATCTCAGCAACTCTGTAATTCAACTCATACATGAACAGGAATTTCTTCTAAACATTCCAACATTTAATCATCAAGCCTTCACTTGAGGACAACACTGAGGGAAGAGACTATATAGCCTTTCATCTTTCCAGCTTTGCGAGAAGCTAGATGGCATATGGATAGCGTGTTGGACTTTGAGTCAGCAAGACCTGAATTCAACTTCTGTCTCAGACACTTATTTAACTTTGTGCAATTTCTTCATTGGTAAAATGAGGCTAATAAAAACCGCTACCTCAGACAACATTTTCAAGAATTAAATGTGACATATATGTGAAGTGCTTCACAAATCTTAAAGCACTAATTAAATGCTAGTTACTACAGGATCAGATTCAGTCAAAGTAGAAATTATCTTTAAATACTTACATCAATAAAAAAGAGAAAGAGCAATTGAATTGGGCATGCAACTAAGCAAACTAGAGAAAAAAGAAAAAATTAAAATCCGTAACTACACACCAAAATAGAAATCCTGAAAAATAAAGGAGAGATTAACAAAACTGAAAGTTAAAAAGCATTGAATTAACATACAAAACTAGGATCTGTTTTTAAAATTTTTTTCACTTAATAGTATTTTATTTTTTCCAGTTACATGTAAAGATAGTATTCAGCATTCACTTTTATAAGAACACAGCCTTGCTTCATTCCATTGGTGACTGGGAAAGCACAAGAGCACTGTTCATTATCCAGAACTTGAGCAAGCGTGCTGTCATGAAATTGACATACAGTATTCATGAACTTCTCTGGGCAACCAAATTTTGACATAAATGTCCATAAGCCCTCATAACTGACAGTATCAAAGGCCTTGGTCAGATTGACTCAACATATGCAAAGATAAACTCAAAATGGGTACATGATTTAGAGATGAAGGGTGGTATCACAAACTGACTAGTATAACATTGAAAAAGTTATACATTAGCCAGATCTATGGCTAAGAGAAGAGTTCTTGACCAAACAAGAGATGGAGGGGTTCATAGGAGATAAAATGGATAATTTAGATTATATGAAACTAAACTATTTTTCACAAACAAAACTAATGCAGCTAAAATTAGAAGATAGAAAACTGGGGGGAGGTTCTTTGCTGCATGTTTCTCTGATAAATATTTCATTTCTAAAAATATACAAGAAATTGAGTTAATTTACAATAAAATATCATTCCTCAGTTAATAAATTATGAATGGATATGAATAGGCAGTTTTCAGGGGAAGAAATCTGCTAGCATCTACTATGTGCTTGGCACTGTGCTAAGTGATTTTTAAAAAATATTAAAGGGTAGCTAGGTGGTGCAGTAGAGTGCTAGGCTTGGAGTCAAGAAGACTCATTCATCTTCTTGAGTTCAAATCCGGCCTCCACTTACTAGCTGTGTGACCCTGAGCAAGTCACAATTCTCTTTGCCTCAGTTTTCTCATCTGTAAAATAAGCTGGAGAAGGGAATGGTGAACCACTCCAGTATCTCTGCCCAGAATACCCCAAATGGGGTCAGGGAGAGTCAGACAAAACTGAAATGACTGAACAACAATAGCCCCATTTGATTCTCACAATATCCCTAGAAGGTAGGTGCTATTATTAGCTTCATTTTACAATTGAGGAAATTGACACAAACAGAGGTTAAGTGACTTGCACAAGGTCACACAGCTAGTAAGTGTCTAAGGCTGAATCTGAATTCAGGTCTTTCTGACTCTAGGCTACTGTGCCACCAGGGCAGGTCAGGAAACCATACCTCTGTACATAGATTGACAAGGTAAGGAAATAGCCAATAAGGAAACCATTCCCTCATCTTTGGATGGGCTTCTCTCTGTGTTACAGCTGAAACAAGACGTGATGGCCATTCTAAAAATTACTTCTTTGTACCACAAAGAGCATCCAAATCAGCCTTAGTTCCTGAGTACCTCAACTAACTTCACTCTGATCCTCCTGGAGCCTCTGGGTAGAACAGTGTGGAAGAGTGTATATTATTACTTAAATGGTTTTCTTTGCTACCATGGTGGTTGTGGGAATGTCCGATGAAGGATAAGTAACTGAACTGCGTCTTTCCTAAAACTTTTGGGTTGGGGCATACCGATAGACTATTTAAAGGATTGTCTGCATCTATCAAGAAGCATATGCATAGGCTCAGATTCTTATAATCTAGCCAATAACTTTCTAATGTTCAGACTCCTTAAGAGTCTGCCCAATACGACAGATGTTCTAATAAACCTTGTCTTTGGCTGAAAAAAAAAGAAGTATATGCATAGCTTTATGGTGGTTCTATTATAAATTGACATTACTTTTGTTGATGTCATACCTATGAGTAAAGAAACCATATACAACAATCATTCTTGTCTGGTCACTTGTCTGACTGAACCCATTTTTATTGTGTTCACATGATTAGGGTACGTTGAAATATAGCAGACTCAGGGAGATGGACCTTGTTTTCCCAGTGGGACGTAGCCTGAGAGCTATTTTGATTGGATAAATCCAAACTGATTATACTCCTTAGACTTATGGTGCAAGGATTACCACACAGAAAGAGACAGAGTTAGGGGATAGAAGTCACCAGTTTTCTGGAACCTTGGAGAGCTTGATACTTTTCCATAGTTCTATTTGGTGTGACTTCTCATACTTGGTTCTTATGGGTAAATACGATCAAATTAGTAGCAGCAGCACCACCAGGTGGTTGAATGCTATATATACAGTGCTTAAAGATTTACAAAGTACTTCGCATATTGTTTCACATTTGATCCTTCTAACAATTCTATGAGAGAGGTTCTACAGGTATCATTATACCCATTTCCCAGATGAGAAAATGTCATTGTTGTTCAGTCATTTCAGTTGTGTCTGACTCTTTGTGACCCCATTTAGGGTTTTCTTGAAAGATACTGGAGTGATTTGCCATTTCCTTGTCCAAGATGTTAAAATGGAGGCTGGGAAAGGTAAAGTTTCTTATTCAAGGTCACATTGGTAATGGGTTTGCAGCCAAGTCCTTTGAACCCAAATCCAATGTGTTTTTTCCACTACATGGCATCAAGAAATATCTTGACATTTTTTAAGTGGGTGATTTCTAAAGATGAATTTAAAATTTAAAAAATACCCTGAAAGTAAACATTTTGGGATTAAACAAAAAGCATTGCATCAAATTCTTTGAGTGTCATTTGGGTGCCATCACATCTCATTAATGGCACATTGAAAAGTAACACAAAATTTTATTCCTTTGCATAAAATAGATAAGATTTGGGATGGCTTTTTCTGCAGAGGGATTTGGATGAGAGAGATGAAATAATTTTCTGGCTTCAGAGGCTGCAAAATACTGAAATGGGGTAATAGTGGGATGTCATGACTTTCATTCCTTGGTGCTTTCCAAAAATAGAACAGTTCTCTGTTGCTTTGGAATGAGGTCTTGCCTGGAGGCAAGGGAACTGAACTAGATAATCCTGTTAAGAGTCAGGTCTTGTCCAAGAGATGATTTTATTATTTCGAAGTTTTATCCCTCAGCTAAATCCTAATTTTTTTTTTCCATTATCTCATCACAGGAAATCTAACTAACTCCAAATGAAGAAATTTGGAGCTTTCAACTCCCTTAGAGTTCATCTTGGTGATGCATCTTTCTAAAACTAATCAGGGAAACAAAATGAAGTAATCTGATGGGGAAACAACTAAGAACTATGAAAGCACCAAAACAGGTACTTTGTGTGTGTGTGTGTGTGTGTGTGTGTGTGTGTGTGTGTAAACAAACAAGAAAATGCTACCATGACAAAGAAGACCGTACTTTGCAGCTGTGAAGGAAAGCAAATGAAAAAGATTTGGGGGAAGAAGTATACCCTAGATTCAATAAAAATTCTGCTTGAGTGCATTATGGAATCAAAAGATGAGACGTACTTTGAGAGGTCATAGGATCAAAGATTTAGAGATGAAAGTGACATCAGAAGTCACTTAGTACAATGTCCTTGTTTTATGGATGAAGAAACTGAGACTGAGAGAGAAAGTATAGAGACTCAAGAAGGAAATGATAGAGGGGATTTGAACCCAGGTCTCTGACTTGGAATCCAGTGCTCCTCTATATTCATATTCATATATTCTATATTCATGTAGTCCATAGGTTCCCAAAGTGGGTGATGCCAGCCCTTGAGGCGTGCTGGAACTATCGAGGGGAGTGGGAGTAGCCTTGAGTCCAATTGGGGAGCACTGAATAAAAGTAAGGGGCTGTGGAAGCATAAGAAAAGAAAATTTTGAAAAACCATTAGTACACATTTTATCTGTTGTGTAACAGAGTTACACAACAATGTAGTAATTACATTATTTTTCAAATAAACACAGAAAATGCAAGTTATAACTGATCAGTGGTCAAGTCTGCCAGCAAGCAAGTGTTGGCAGGGAAGTGTGTCACACATTGTCGGGAAGTCCAGTATGCATCTGCAGGAATATGTGCGTATAATGACTTGTTCACAATACAATACTGTAGGGTTACATGATGCAGTATTGCATCATCAAAATTTCAATGCAGGAAAAAACCCCACAAATTTACAATAAATTACTAAATTTAAGATGTGTCATTTAAAATATTTTATATTTTTTGAAATGGTGCAAATGAAAAAAATGTTAGAGGGTTAAAGAAAATAGATTTCTAGCGGGGCACTGAGTAATTTTTTTTTTAAAGGGAGCTGTAGGAACCTCTTAACCTTTTACCTATAGGCAACTTTAAACAAATCTTTTCCTAGAAAAGATTTACCATTACCCCAGGGCTACTGTAAAATTGAGTGAGACGATGTGGAAGTTACTTTGAAACTACAAAGTCTCCCTCCAAGTGTAAAGTACTGCAATTGTAAAATTCAGGAGTAAGACTAGATGGTTTCTGAGGACCCTTTCAGCTAGGATTCTATGATATGGAAATATTATTTTAAAAGAGAATTTATCTTTATCATCCAAGCATCAAAGAACCCTCAATGTCAGAAGTTATGATCTCTTTGTTTGAATGTGTCTGAAGCACTAAATAAAATAGCCAACAACTGTTTACTAGTGAGAACAGTGTCCTAGTAGTCGATTAATGATGGGTAAATGACATTTATGTATTTTTGTGGATCAAATGGGTACAGATGACAATCGATTTGATATGTCTCTAGTGAAAATACATTTTTTCTCCTCTGTTGTAAGACCACATTTTCAATTTTTACTTTAGTCTGTCATCTAAGGTCTTCATAAATTACTTTATTATCTCGAGTGCCGACAGATCAGCCTTGGCAGGCTCACCTCAGAGGAGGGTTGGTATGGACCGTGATATGTTTCTGAGAAGTTCTCCCACAATTCAAGGTTGAAATCAGTTCAAGAGCCCTTTCTCTCAGGAATGTACCCACCTCTTTCTGGGGCTGGCTCTTCATCTTCTGCTCCAAAAGGAAGAATTTTTAGACTGCCTCTCAAAGGGGAAGTGGCATGGTGAGGTAAAATGGGCATTGGACTTGGACTCAGGAAATCAGAGTGAGAGGGGGTGTGGTAGAGTGGTAAGGGTGTCTGAATTTGATTCCTAGACTCATCACTAACTAGCAGTGTGACTCTTTGGGCGTTAATTTCTGTTTCTGTAAACTGAAAAAAAAAAAAAAAGATGTTCACCTTGGACTATCTCTCTATTTGTCATCTCTTTCAGCTCTTGATCTTAAGTCAGGTGAATTAACTGCATTGCTAAGCAGGTGCCTGTGTCCAAATCTAGTGCAAGACATGATCCTTCTGCTGGGCAAAGATTGCTTTTCCTCTTCCTTAATCCCTTGTATCTTAGTTTTTTCATTTGTCAAACAGGGATGGCCATTCTTTCTATAGCTACCCTCTAGGTTTTGGAAATATTTTTTTGTTTAGTCGTTTCTGACTCTTTGTGATGCCATTTGGAGTTGTTGTTGTTTTTTTTTTTTTTTTTTGGCAAAGATACTGGAATGGTTTGTCATTTCCTTTTCCAGCTCATTTTATATATGAGGAACTGAGGCAAACAGGATCAAGTGACTTGCCCAGGTTCACACAAGTAAGTATGTGTCTGAGGCCAGATTTGAACTCGGGAAGGTGAGTCTTCCTGATTGCAAGCTGGTATTCTAACCACTTTGCTACCTACCTGCACTTTGAAAAATCCTTTGAAAGGATTACGTGAGATAATTGACATAGAAAATGCATAAAGTGCTACGTCAATGTAAAATGGTATTGTCTGCATGCATGGAGTGTTCTACACTTAGTCATGCCTATGAATAGTATTATCATTTCCTAAAGGTAATTGTCAATTAATGGATAACTACTGAGTAAAGTCAGGTCTAGAGTCTGATCCTTAGAGAAATATCTTACAAAAGAACTGACACTAACCCAGACTCTACCTTTATATTTCTTTACAGTCTGAGGTATGTGCAAGGAGCTAAAGACAGAACAGTTCTAGCTCCCAAACACATGTGTGGTTCTAGAGAGTGTAGGCTAGCTCATGAGTACCAACCACACAGAGAGAGAAGATTGTAGTAGAGCAAGGTGCCCTTATGGAGGCCTCTTAAACTAACTGAGCCTCCCTCCACTCTCATCATTCATAAGGACAACAGTCAATGGGGCTGAGAAGGGAAGGTAGATGTGGTGTGTTGGTTATGTCCTGCTCTTCTGATCCCCAGACTACAAGTGGGTGTGGTAGGCAAGTTGTCTTTTTGGTGTGGAAAGGCAGGCAGTGTGATCTAATGGAAAGTACTATACTTGGAGAGAGATGGGTTCAAGTCATTTCCAACATGTACTAGCAGTGAGACTGTGGGAGAGTCATGTAACCTCACTGAGTCACCATTCCTCATCTGTAAAAATAATCACTTTCTCCATGTATACCTTCACAGAGTGTTTATGAGAATTGAATCTACCCAATGTGCTTTGCAAACCTTAAAACCCTATACCCTTATCAATAATTATTATCTAATAAAATTAGGGAATGTCATATTTTATTGCACTTATTAGTGTTTCTGCTAGAATATTTGTGGTTACACTCTCCTGAGACCCTTGTGGACACCTCAGGAATAGTAACAACATGATGCACTCCCCCCCAATCCATTACTTCCGGACCACCAGCTCTGCCTCCACAGCCATTATCCAGAGAAAGAAGTGCCTTGTGAAGCACCTATTTATAGAAATACCTATACAAATGAACATGAATGGAATTACACAAGAGACTCAAGCCCACATACTCTTGTTCCACAGGCCTCTTAATGGAGAACGGTTCAGTGGTAGCTCATTGAGAGAGGTGGGAAATTTATATTAATGAAAAATTAGAAGGATATACCTTTGCTTCATAAGAGTCTTAACAAGACTTACTTTTTGAGCAATTGTGTTGAGCAGGTGAAGCAGCCACAGCTACTGAAACTCAAAACAAAGTTTTGTCATCAGTCATTGGAACTGTCAAATGGCTTGACAGATGTATGGAAATTCCATTAAATAAGATGCATTAACATCTGCCTTGCTCCTTTACCCTAGGGAACACAGGTTTTTTTTCACCTGACTTGAAGCTGAAATCTTCTACATGTGTTTGTGCTTGACCTAAAGCAAATTATTAATATGTTCTTTTTCTTCCTTCCCTCCTTTCTTCCTTCCTTCTTTCTTTCTTTTCGTCCTTTCATCCTTCTCTCTCACTTTGTTCCTCCTCCTTCCCTCCCTCTTTCTTTCCATCTTTTCTTTCTTCCTTTCTTTTTTCTTTTTCTTTCTCCTTCCTTCCTTCCTTTCTCTCTTTATTTCATAAAGAACTTTAATCTTTCCTATTAAAACAATGGTGAATACTATAATAGAGTTGCATAGGGTTATGTTTATGATGCCGTAATATTGCACCAGATTTTAAACTTTTGAAATCTATTTACCTAGGGAAAAACATCTAGCCTAAAGGGGCCTAAAGCTACTAGAAATACCTATATAAATAAACATTAATTGGAATTACATAAAAGATTCAAGCCCACATACTCTTGTGCAGTTCCACAGGCCTTTAAATGCAGAATATTCCAGTGGTAATTCATTGAGGGAGAAAAGGGAAATCTAGATTAGTGAAAAGTTAGAAGAATGTGCCTTTTCTTCATAACAGTCTTAACAAAGGAAGACACCTTCTGAGCAGTTGTGTTTAGGCAGTACTTTTATTTAAGAACTCTTTCTATGCTATCTGGAAATATGTTGTTGAAGTCTGAGAGATTGAGATCCCTCAAGGACCAGAGTATAGTATGGAGTCTTCTGGAATGAATTCATAGACTCAAGCATTCTTTAAGTCAAGGTGGCAAAGATTTATTGTTACGCTATAGTGGGCAGAGGTCCTTAAGGAATTGTGCCATGGTGGGCAGAGCTCCTTAGGGAACTTGCAACCTAACAGAGATGATGCTAAAGCTTATATAGGAAAAGTAGTGAATTATGTTGCAAGTATGTTAATTAGGTGATAACATACAACTACGTCATTCAGTACTGGAAACTGTGGAGGAGGTGGGGAAGAGAAGGTTCCTAAAGAGTCCATTTTGGTCTGTTATGTCTGTAACAAGATAGTTTCAGGAATTAATGTCTATAGCTTGACCTCTGGATTATATATAGTAACTGTAGGCATCAGCACTTGATAGTTCTGCTACAAGATAGTCCTGCTACAAGATAGTCCTGTTCATTCAAGGGAAATTCTACAGAGGTCAGCTTGTTCTTGTAACAGGGAGAGATAGTTTGCCTCACTGGGCTCACTCATGAGTTATTGTCAGAGATAGGATCCTTGGGCTGGAGGGAAACTGTCAGAACTAGTGCCTTGAGGCTGGGGAGAAATATGGTCTTGGAAGTGGGGTCCAAGTACAAGCACCCAAGCACCCCATCAATATCATATGCATTTTGAGGGACCTTGTAGGACCATGTGCTAAGGAAGTGTGGGGAATTAACAGACCTTGTTACTGTTCTTTCAGAGATTGCAATCTTCTCAGGAAGAAGAGACAGAAATAGGTAGAGTTGGATAATGGTTCATTTACAGATAGTATTCTTATATTTAGAGCTGGAGGGGATCTATTTAGGACAGATGACTACTTTATTTTACAGATAAGGAAACAGAGGCCCAGAGAAGTGAACTAACTTGCTTGAATTTTCAGAGCTAATTAATAACAGACTTAGGACTAGAACCCAGATCACCTGCTCCCAGATAAATACTCTTGCTTCAACACCATATTCCCTCTATACACTTTAGAAGAAATAATCTGACACAAAGTTTTAATAAATAGGTTGGTCCTGGATGCCTGGGGTTGGAGTGGAATGAGGGAGATTGGCCAGGGGAGAGAATAACTAGAAAGAGGAATAATTAGAAAGATAGGATTTACCTGGGGTAGGGAAGCAGGAAGGAATGTCACAGTTTACAATCTGTCGACTATGCGTTGTAACTAAAACTTTAGTTTGTTTGTTTAACAAATTCATCACTTCTTCCAGCGAGGCTTGAAACCCCAACCAAACTTCAGCCAACGTCATCTGACAGGTAGCATTGGAGAGCAGTGACTGGGTGAGCCGTCTGCCAGAGAGGATGACTATAGCTATGGCCAATAGCCAAAGCAACAAACCAAGACTCCATCCTTCCTGGCGTCTTCTTTCAGCGTGAACAAATACAAGGAGAGCATAAAGTATGTGAGAGTGGAAGCAGAGAGTTAAAACCAATTGAATTTCTTGATTTCCCCCATCATCACCCTAGCCCAGGCCCTCATAACCACCCATCTAGACCATTATCGTAGCTCCCTCACAATACTTAGGACCATAGATTTTGAGCGGGGAAGGAACCTTAGAATTTTAGTCCAAACCTCTCATTTCATAAATGGGGAAACAAATCCAGGTTAAAAATGACTTGCCAAGGCGATGAGGGGCACAGAGGCAGTCCGAGAAGAGTCTGGATTTGAATTTAGGTCTCTCGATTCCAAGTTCACCATTCTTTGCACTTCATAAGACTGCTGACTCCTTGTCCCATCTGTATTCCATACTACTGCCAGAAAAATCTATCATTCTTAGATCTGGTCGTGTCGCTTCTCTGCTCAGGTGTCGTTAGAGGTTCTCTTCCTTTCTTTTTCTACTATGTAAAGTTACATTTCCTTTGCCCAGCTCTAAAGGAACTCAATAATCTAGTATGTTTCCAACTTTATCTCCTATTACTGTCCTCTATTCATTTTATGGTCCAGTCAAGTTAGACTTGTGTGTCATCTGGATATGCACTGACTTCCTTATCTCTGCTCACATGTGCCCTCTGCTAGGATGGCTCCTCTTCCTGCTCTTTGCCTGTTGAAATTTTATGCACCATTCATTGTTGTTGTTGTTCATCCTTCATTCTCAAAGATGACCAGTGTCTAAAGCCCAACTCAAATGCCATCTCTTCCCTGAAGACTTCTGTGATTGCCCTTGGCCCATAATGATCTTGAACCTCAAATAGGATAATAGGCCTAGAAGGGATCTTAGATACTACCTAGTCCAATCCCCTCATTTTACAGATGGGGAAACTGAGGCCTAAAAGATCAAGTGGTTTGCTCAATATCACACAGGTAGGCAGAGTTGGGATTTGAATCTAGGTCCTCGCCCTCAGAAACTTACTAGCTGTGTGACCCTGGCCAGGTCACTTAACCCCGTTTGCCTCAGTTCTTCATCTAAAAATTAGTTGGAGAAGGAAATGACAAACCATTTCAGGCACCAGGAAAACTCCAAATGGGGTCATGAAGAGTCAGACATGACTGAAATGACTGAACAACCACAACATGCATGCAGCAGATTGTTGAAATGAAGTGGCATGGTTGTAGAAATGTTTGTTGAATGAATGTCCTTTCTGCTGCAGAACCTCTTGGTCATTTCTTTTTGAGAGGAAAGGGGATAGGAAAAGAGGTACCACAAATATAAATTACTTAAAATAATATGCAATTGAAAACTGTTAAGTTACTCACACACAACATACCTGTACACGCACATCAGATGCTATCACAACAGATAGAGTTTGCTTTTTTTTTCTTTAAGCCATGGTTAACTTGGGCCCTTGAAAAGATTAGGTTTATAAGAACATAGATTTAGAACTTAGAAGTCATCTAGTTCAATGCCTTCATTTTACAGATGAGAAAACTGAGACCCAAAGAGGTTAATTGCCTTGCTAAAGTTCAGCTAATGGCAGAGCTGGGATTTGATCAGAGGTCTGAGCGCTCCCATTTCACTTTTCTTGCCCATGCTCTGCTGGTTACAGAATGGATTAATAACAGTGCTCAATCATAGGAAGTGCCTGTGTGAAGAACAGGGAGTCTGCTTTTCCATAAAACAGAATAAGACAATGTGAGTTTAATCTGAAATAGGAGATTTGGTTTTCAGTAAGGAAAACATATTATAATGTAGTGGGAATAGCACTGAATCAGGAGTCAGGAGGCCTGGGTTGGAGTTTCATCTCTAACACATACTTACTTCCTCTGCAATATTCACTGGTAGACTGTCCTCTCTGCTGCATGGTTACTTGTTGGTCTTCCTCACTGCTTTCATCTGTTATGTTTGTTGGGCTTTCTATTTGGTTCCTTTACTGCTCTCTGCTGCCATTTGCTATTCTTCTGCTAAATTGTAGTTACTATATAGCCTGGGTGTGGAGTGAGTGACATTGTAGTGTCTTGGTTCTTTTAGTCATAGTTTCTAAGGCTATTTTACCTCTTCTGTGAATCACACTCACAGCCACATCTAGTCAGCCAGAAAAAAAATAGCTAAGATCCTCAGGCTTAGAATTGTCTTTTAAACTTTTTTTCCCCCACATCACTCTTTGGATGAAGCCTCTTTTTGGATTAAGTTTTGTTTTTGAGTTAGAATGGGAAAATGTCTTTTAATTTTAATACTATTCCTGGTTGTATGACCTTGGGTCCATGCAAATCACCTTAGGAACTTCATTTGCCAAAACTAGGGGGGCAGTGTAGAACTAGCAAACTTTTTTCTTCATTATTGATAATACTAAAATTGATGTTAATTATATAAACGTTTCCACAAAATGCTGGAAATTCACACACAATGGGAAATGAAAAATAACAGCTATTCTCTTTCCACAAGCCCAGCTTAAGTGTACCATACCCATAAATCCTTCCCTATTTCTTGTAGTCATAAGTAATCTCCTAGGGTCAGCTAGGTGGTTCACTGGATAGAGCACCAGCCTTGGAGTTAGGAGGATCTGAGTTCAAATGTGGCCTCAGACACATAACACTTACTAGTTGTGTGACCCTGGGCAAGTCACTTAACCCTATTGCCTAGACAAAAAAAAAAAGTAATCTCCTGTTCTACCCCCCTAGCCTCCATGAACTCTAATATTCTCACACAAAATTTATTTATATTTATTTGTACATATTGCCTATTTGTCTCTAGTAGATGGTAATCTACTTGGTGGTTGTGACTTGGGGTCTTATTCATCCTTTCAGAGTTCTCCAGAAGTTGAATGGGCTGCCTTAGAAAGTAGTGGGTACCCTCATAAAGGTACCTTTTCTTTTTTAAAAAAAATTATTCTATTTATTTATATATTTATTTTTAAAACACAGAGTTTTTTTAGTCTTTTTGTTTTCAGCTCCAAATTTTCTTCCTCCTCTTGCCCCCTCTTCCACCCAAAGGGACATTAAAAAACCTTACAAATTTCTGAATTAGCAATGTCAGAAAAAAACAAGAAAAAGAAAAAAGAGAGAAAAATTATGCTTTAGTCTGAGTCTATCAGTTATCTGTCTGGAGGTGGATAGCATGTTTCCTCATGAGTCCTTTGGAATTGTGGTGAGTCATTGTGTTGATCATAGTTACTAACTCTTTTAAAGTTGATTATCTTTACAAAATTGCTGTTACTGTGTGGATTATTCTCCTGGTTCTTTTCACTTTGTTTTGCATAAATTCATACAGGTCTTCCCAGGTTTTTCTGAAATTATTCCCTTCATCATTTCTTATGTCACAATAACATTCTAGGGGCAGCTAGGTGGCGCAGTGGATAGAGCACCAGCCCTGGAGTCAGGAGGACCTGAGTTCAAATCTGACCTCAGACACATAACACCTAATAGCTGTCTGACCCTGGGCAAGTCATTTAACCCCATTGCCTAGTAAAAATAAAAACCCCAAAAAACAAAACAAAACCACAATAACATTCCATTACATTCATATACCACACACAACTTGTCCAGCCATTCCCCAATTGATGGGCATCCCCTCAGTTTCCAGTTCTTTGTCACCACAAAAAGAGCTGCCATAAATATTTTTGTATATATGAGTCCTTCTACTCCTTCTTTGATCTCCTTTGAGTATTAATAGTAGTACTTCTGGGTCAAAGGATATATACTGTTTTGGACATAGTTCCAAATTGTTTTAAGAGGACCTTTTCAAGGAGAGGCTGAGTGACTACTTTTGGGCAAAGTTGTAAAGGAGGTATAGGTGGTATAGGTCATAGATGTAATTATGAGGTCCCTTCCAACTCTGGGGTTTATGATTCTGTATCCCCTCATAGTGCCTAGCACAGAGACTTGTACCAAGTAGTGCTCAATATTTGCTTGCTGACTTGAATGCTGATTTAAAATAATAGAAAATAACAGCAATTTACATATAATGTAAAATGTAAACAAATCATCAAGAGTTATGAAAATATTTTAGGGGTACTCTCCCTTTTATGCTTTAAATACAGTGGACATTCCCATGGCTATTTAGCAATCAGTATTGCATCACCATGTCTCAAAAGGTACTCAAGGTGAGAGGAGATTAATTTCCTATGCAGTTTTAGAAAACACTTTAACAACTCAAAAATTTCAATAGGGTGCCAGACCTGGAGTCAAGAAGAATTTCCTGAGTTCAAATTTGGCCTCAGACATTTACCAGCTGTGTGACCCTGGGTTAGTCACTTAACCCTGTTTGCTGCAGTTCCTCATCTGTAAAATGAGCTGGAAAAGGAAATGGCAAATTATTCCAGTATCTTTGCCAAGAAAACCCCAAATGGGGTCATGAAGAGTCAGACATAACTGAACAACAATAATTTCAGCATGGTACTAAAGCCTATTATGGTAGCCAGCTGTGCTAGGACCTAGGATCTAGTCAGACAATCAGATCTGTCTAGTTCTAAAGATCTAAAAAAGTTTCTCCACTATCTGTGTGCCAGATTATAGCTCCAACTGAAGGCAGATTAATAGACTTGAATCGGCTTTCATGATTTCTTCTAACTCAAAAATTCAATGATATTTAGGTAGTGGGAAGGGTTGCCTTTATTTTTATCCTTAGGCAGAAGAGATTTGTGGGGTATGATTTCTGGTGTTTCAGAAAGATATCAGGCCCTTCCCAAACCCAATCCTCTTTCATTCACCCATTTACTGATGCCTGAAATTCCAATCACTCAGTAAGTATTTATTAAACAAATACTGTGTACCTACTATTGTGCTACATAGAACTGAGGTTATTCATAAAGTCATAGACCATCAGAGCTGGAAAGAACCTCAGAGATCATCTGGTCTAACCTCTTCTTTGTACAGATTAAGCATTTTAAGCTCTAAATGTGAGAGATGAAGTGATGTGCCCAAAAACAAAGAAGCAGTTAAAAGCAAAACTGGAACTTGACAGATCTGGGAATAGAGACAGAGCTCTTGGATCCTGGATCAGAGCTCTTTTCACTAGACGATGTTTGTGTATTCTTTATGCCGGAATCCTCCTAATACAACCAAAGGGGTGAGATTTCAAATTTGCCAGAAAGGTTCCTAATGCTCTGCAGAACTGCATTACTTTAGCTTAAGGCTTTATTCCCTATAAAAATGCAAATACTTTTGAAGTGGCAGCCAGGCGGTGAAGTAGAAAGAGTTGTGGACTTGGAATCAAGAAACCTGAATTCAAATCCAGCTTCAGAGATTTATTAGCTATGTAACTGTGGGAAACTTGATCTTTCTCAGCCTTATTTTCCTCGGTTCAGCAGTCAGTGGCAACATGAGATATTTAAGATATTTAGATCTGGGAATCTCTGATAATGATTAAACTCATGAGAGCTGATGAAATCATCAAGAGAGAGAGAAGACCCGTATTCTGGGGGATGCCCAGCATATCAGATTGAAGGAGAATGATAAGCAAAAGAAGGAAGCACTCAGGAGAAGGGTGTTAACGTTTGTTGTGTGTTGGTTTTAGTAGTGATTGTCAACAGTTTCAAAAAGAGCAGAGTACAAACAAAATGAGAGAAGGCCATTGAATTCAGCAATTAGATCTTTGTAATTTTGGAGAAAGCAATTTTAGGGGATGACTAGGGCTGGAAGCCAGCCTGCAAGAGGTTGTAAAGTAAGTGATAGATTAAGCAATAGACAAGGAGTATAAATACCTTTTGTTTTTAGGAATTTGGTCGTGACCAGGCTATAGAATGATGATCTGAGGGGATGGTAGGGTCAAATGCAAGGTTTTTTGTTTTGTTTCATTAACTTTGTTTTTAGATTGGAGCCAGGGTCAGGTTAGGCAGCTAAGTGGGCAGTGGATAGGATGCTAGGCCTGGGGTCAGGAAGAGTCATCCTCCTGAATTCAAAACTGGCTTCAGATAGCTGTGTGACCCTGAGGACGTCACTCAACCCTATTTGCCTCAGTTTTGTCATCTATAAAATGAGTTGGAGAAGGAAATAGCAAACCATTCCAGTGTCTTTGCCAAGAAAATATTAAATGGGGTCACGATGAGTCATACATGACTGAACGACAAACAATAATATGGTCTTGTAGGTAACTTGGAAAAAGCCAATCAATGGGCCAGGAAAAATGGAAGATGAGAGTGAGTGATTGGAGACCACAATGTGGAGGGGGAAGGGATAAGATCAATGGCACAAATGGAGGGGTAGGGCCCTTTGCTTGCCCAGAAACTCTAGCAATGGTACACACTTTGCGACTTTTTTCATTTTTCCTATGACCAGCCCAGAAAGTGAGCCAGTGTTCCCTAACTTTTCCATTTCACCTGCCCCAGATCCAACTTTAAATGCAACCCATGCAGACACCAGGTGGCGTCCGGGTACTTTTTAACGGCGAGTCGGCTATGGCTTGTACTCGTGGCTTTTCTCCTCGAAAGCTCTGCTGGAAGAATGACTCCTGAGAACTGCATTTACTGAAGCGCAGACGCGAAACGGTGCCCAAGGGGCCACCTGCCTCCTCCATGCAGCTTAGCTGTGAAGGAGACTCCTAGATTGAAAGTGACCGAAAGAATTCAGGGCGGCGGCGGCGGCGGTGGAGGTTGTGCAGCTCCTGCGGGGGGTGGGGTGGGGGTGGAGGTGGGAATGGGGAGCTTATTAGAGTTCGGGGCACTGATCTGAGCTGGGGGCTGTCTCGTTCAAATTTGACTGGGGCCAGGCTGGAGCACCTCTCCTGGGAAGAGAATTGAAGGATGGTGGTGGACACTGCGTATGCTAGGACCCTGGGGAAATCCTTAAATGCAAGGGAGGGAGCAAGTGCCTTGTAAAAACACTGAGGTTTTCACCGAGTCTCTTCCTCCAGCCCCCTCCCCCTACCCCCGCGGTGCTATTTGGCCATACTTTTTTCCTGTAGATTACTTGGTCTTCACAATTCACTGCCTCCGCCCGTAAATCTCTCCATCTATTCTTTGTGTGGGAGTAATTTACGCTTGGTTAGAATATGTGCAGTTTCACAAAACGGGGACCCTATTAAGCACTCTCTTTCCCCAAGTACCGAGTGGCATTTACAGATAGTAGACAAAGAGTGGGTGGCAGGGAAATGCCACTTGCGCCATCAGCTACCACGGGCCCCTGTTCTCTCTACAACGAAACAGTGGGCTACATTTATTACTCTTTGAGGGACGCGGGAAATGAAAGCCAGGCGGGTGTTGTCTTTGTATCCGCAGCTCCTTGAAAAAGGAGGCTCTTGATAAATGCTGCGACTGGATTGAGGAAGCAAGGAGTCTCATTCTCTTCCCCTCCTCCCCTCCCCCCCAAATCAGCGACGAGGCTGTATTTCAAATCTTCCTTTCTTGGGTGCTTGTAGAATTCTTAGTTCCTGCAAGAAGGCAGAAGTCAGTTTCTCTTCTCTACCCCTCCACCCCCCCGCCATGTAGAATCAAACCATCAGCTAGCTAAAATACTACAGTAGTCGAGAGTCCTAGGGATCTCAGGGCTAGTGGGATGGGGTGGGGGACATAGTCACGGGAAGAAAAAAGAAAGAAAGAAGCCAAGAGTGTCTTGAGAAGCTCCAGCACCTGCAAAATTCATCGATTGTAAAATTCCTTATATCCTCGTGCAGAGTCCAAAACCTAGCTTTGGAGAAATATGTGACTCCTTTAGAGAGTAGAGCCCCAAACCTTTGCGTGCTTAAAAGTCCACGTTTCCCTGTCCACAAAACTTGGGGATGGAAGGGAACTAGTAGCCCGGCACCCCGGAGCAGGGACCACTTCTTGAAATCTCTCACAGTTGGGGGTGGGGGTGGGGTGAAGAGTGGGAGGAGGAGTGGGGCGTCTATGTAGAGATGGATGGTGATTTATCCCTCCTCTCTCTCCACCCCACCCCACCCCACCCCACCTCCCACTCCCAGGAGCAACCCCCCCCCCCTTAGCCTTCCGCTCTATAATTGGCCTCCTGCTTTTCTTCGTCTTTCTTCTTATCAGATCCAGGTCTCCCAGAAGGAGGGAACAGCTGGAGAGAGACCCTAAAACACCTCCTGGAGGCAGGGAGAGAAAGGAAGAAGCTAAGAGAAAAGAGGAGAAGGGAAGAGGGAGAGAGCGAGTCCTGGGATAGCCCTCGGAGGAGCTCTGTTCTTTTCCCAGGCACCAAGAGTTCCCCCTCTCCAAGTACCTTGCCCTCGCACAGGTCAGTTTCAAGCTTCTTTTCCCTTCATTTCCTAGCCTCCTCTATGAAAGTCGGAGAGTCACCTGTCAACTTCTTAACATCTCCCGACCCTTCTCTACTCCTGTTCCGGTGGGTTGGGGGGACGGTAATTATTGCTTTCAAGGCGATGTCCATCGGCTTCTCTAAGACTACATGTTTGGACGGCAGGGGATGGACAAGCTTAGGGAATTTCAGGGGAAGGATACAGCTGAGGCTGCCTTGGGAGAGTCCTTAATAGTGGCGCTAGCTCTGCATGGCCCCCTGTTCAGGCACACACGCACACACACACACACTCACACACACAAACAAGCTCACACTAGTACACACGTACGCTTGCATCCCTTCTCGGGTGCTTGGGCAAGCAGCGGGCGAGAAGAAAGGGGAGGTCTTAGAGGCTGGATGCTTAGGGACAGGGACTTTGAGCGGGGGCAGTCCCTCCCGGGCTTGCTGCCAGGATAGCTGGATGCCCTGATGCATTTGATCTCTGAAGCGACAGGAGAGGCTGCTGTAGAGCCTTGGATGGGTTGGAAGAGGAGGGAGAGAGGTCTTTCCTCAGGGTGTGCTGGAGAGCTCTCTGTGCCCGAGCATTCCATTCCCTTCTCTCTTTCCTTTCCCTCCCTCTTTCATTCTCCTATAGTGAGACGCACACCCAGACCCGAGGTGGGCTCTTCTCTCCCGACTTCTATCAAGACTCGTATCACTGGGCATGTGTTTAGTGGGGGAAGCAGTGTCACTGCGCAAAAACTGGGTCCATGGGTGGAAGAGGAAAAGTGATCAAGGCATGAGCAGGGGAGGACTCTTAGTAGCTTTAGAGGCTCTCTAGACTCCAGTTTCTCTTGGCCACCAGGATGATGTGGGTTAATGGTCTTGGCATGCTGCTCGGAACTTGACTCTTCTTTCCAACTAGAGGGAGTCAAGGAGTCATGACTTGCTTTAGCTTGGAGCTTGCACGCCTCTCTGATTCTCTTTTGGGCATTTGGGTTTGGGGTTTGAGGGCGTGGAGGAGAGATTGAGTGGTTGGGAATGGACCTACATGTGCTTGGGAGAGCTCAGCTAAGGTTCGGGTGGGTGGTCTAGAATTTCATGAAAAAAACTATTGCTGAGATCTACTGAGGGGAGGGTGCATAAGTAGTTAGCTATTCTTGAGCCCTGAGGGCCTTTAAAAAAGTTTCTTCGAAAAGATGACATGAAAGTCAGCCACTGACCTGGGGCCCTGGGTCAACTCAATCCCAAGGGGCCTCTTCCAAAGACAAATCTTTATTTAAAATGTCGTTTGTTACATAAAATGGAGTTTTGGAGGGGGTCTCTCAGATGGGGCCCCTGAGAGAACTATTCCTTTTACCACTGTCAGCACATTTCTGCTGTTAGAGGTGGGAAAGGATTAGAGAGTGGAAGGGAGCTATTTACCTTAGAAAAGTTCATCATTCTGCAGATGCTAATAAAGAAAATTATTTTACTTGTAACTTCCATCTGTCTTGCTGTTGAATTACTAACCATAGACAAGAGACAAGGAGGTGCTAGAACTCTATCCCTTGTGTTCTTCTCTGTTCTGTGATCCCTTTGGATCTCTTGCTGTGAGGAGAACCTTCTGTCCTATTTGAGGAGGTGACAAAGCAGCAGGGATGTAGGCATACAGGCAAGCTCAATAAATGCTTGATTGAATGAATGAAGGTCACATGAACTCATCCTTGTCCAAAAAGGCTTAGATGATATGTGTGTGTATGTGTGTGTATGTGTGTGTGTGTGTGTGTGTGTGTGTGTTTCATTAGGCAGATGCTGGCAAGAGGTTATAGCTTTTCTGTATCTGCTCTTAAGTATTTAACTTCCTATTAAGGCACTAAAGTAACTTTTCCCTTTAGAATAACCCTGGGAAAATCTTACAAAATCTCCATTCAGCCTGGGAGACCCCTTCTGGTTCCAAGGGATCCTAGGCTAGAGTGAACCTGAACCTCCATTGTAGCCCTAGCCTCCTAGGGGTCCTTTAGATAGAACAACCTCCACCAAACCAGACTTCTCAGAGCCACCTGGGACAGGATTCTTTAGTCTTGCCCTGAAGTACTAGGGATGGCTTTAGAGCTGCTTCAGGAAGAAGAGAGGACCCTTTTGTCCTAAATGGTACTTGCTATTTCTCAGATATTCCTCTTAGAGACAATTAATAATTTCTCCAGGAGAATTAGAATTAAAGAATATTAGAACTGGAAAGGACCGTAGGGATTTCTGAGTCTAGGCATTTCATTCTAGGTATAGACTCTAAACCATTGCCATCATTTTACAGATGAGGCTAGTGAGAAGCATTGATGAGTCATTGAAAGAACCAGGACTAGAACCCAGATTCCTAATCCAGTGTTCTTTCCTCTAGACCAGTGGTAACAAACTCAAATAGAAACAAATCCCTGTAGGCGAATATTGACTTGAAAACCACAAATTAACATTATATATGTTGCATTACATTTTTATTTACTTTTTTTAGAAATTTACCAATTATATTTTAATCTGGTGTTGGGGGAGGAGAGTTTTGAGACCCTTTGGTGATGAGTTTGGCACCTCTGTTCAAGGCATTCTGCTATGCCACTTTCTCTAGTCTATAAGCCTTATACCTCTTCCCAAATTTATGGAACCAGCTAGGGCTCACCTTAAGAAAAGCTGGAGCATGTGGTCATCTATATGGGAAACCAACCTTCCACTTCTAAATATATGTCCCATACTACTTGAACTTCCACTATTAGAGATTCATTCCTTTGAGTTTAAAGGCATTCCAAGTATTAAAAGGCAAATACCCCATGCTCATTATGATTCTAGAGTCAAAATAATAATTCCCATTTATCTAATGCAGAAATGTTTAACCTTTTCTGTGTCATGGTCTCCTTTGGCAGTCTTGTGAAACTCAGAATAATATTTGTTGCCTACATACATAATAGAAAGAAATGCTAGATTTTAAATTTAATATATTTTATTTTTCCCCAATTACATGTTAAAACAATTCATAACTTTTTTAAATAAAGTTTTGAGTTCCAAATTCTATCCCTCCTTTCTTTCTTCCCTCCCTAAGATGGTAAGCAATTAGATACAGGTTATACATATGCAATTATGTGAAACATTTCCATATTAGTCATTTTGTACAAGAAGAGTCAAATAAAAGAAAAAGAATAAAATGAAATGAAAAATAGTAAGCTTCAGTTGGTGTTCAAACAATTTCAGTTCTTTCTCTGGAGGCAGATAATATGCTTCATCATTAGTCCTTTGGGATTGTCTTGGATCATTGTATTGCTGAGAATAACTAAGTCATTCACAATTCTTCATTGAATAAGTGGAGTAGCAATGTACAATGTTCACCTGGTTTGGCTCATTTCACTTTGCATCAGTTCATGTAAGTCTTTCCAGTTTTTTCTGAAATCATCCTGCTTGTCATTTCTTATAGCACAATAATATTCTATCACAATCATATACTGCAACTTGTTCAGCCATTCCCCAATTGATGGACATTCCTTCGACTTCTAATTCTTAGCCACCACAAAAAGAGCTGAAAGGCTACATTTTAACTAGAGATTAGTGAAAATTAAGTATTTTTTTTTCCTCATCCAAGGTCACCAACCCTCTGAAATTTATCCACAGATTACATAAGGGGTCCATGGACCCTGTGTTAAGAACCCTTGATCTAATGTTTGCACATTTTCCTCTCAACAGTGCTGTGAAGTAGGTATATACTAATTGTCTCTATTTTATAGAAAAGGACACAGAGTTTCAGAGAACTGAAGCGACAGGTTGACTAATCCAGCTAGTAAGTGGCAAAGTTAGTATGAAGCACTGAGTACTGGGGTAGATTGCAGGCGGTTCCCCAGTTGCTCCAAAATTCCAAAGACAACCAAGGTTATCTTAATTCTTGAATTCAAATCCAAGGATAGTGCCCCTTTCATTACATCATGACATTTTTCTTTTGCAATTTTTAGCAGTTAACCAGAAGAGTCACATGACTTTCATCTGCTGTAACATATTCAGGAATAGAAGTTAGATGTTTTGAAGAGTCAGGTCACCTACAAGTTGAGTGGCTGAACATTGCTGAACTAATACACTAGCTGGGGTTAGGACATTCTCTTTGGGAATGGAACCCAGGGTAGATTCCTATGGGGAAAGCAGGGGTCAGAAATGGGTTGAAGAACCAAAAAAGAGGTCACATGGGTCTGAATACAAATTTTGCCTATTCATAGGGGCAGCCATGGAGTCAACTACAGGAAAGTAATTGTCTTTCTCTTACAGAATAACAGAATTTCAAAGTTGGGAGGAACTACTGAGGCTATCCAGTCTAATCCATACTGGAAAAAGAATCCTCTCCCCAATAAGTGGTCATTCAGTCTTTTCTAGGAAACCTAGAATAAGGAGGAACTTATTATCTTCTTCTATAGATGCTTTCTTTTGAAAAAAGAATTTATATTGATTTTTACATCTCTTACATTTTCTCTTCCCTTCTACTGTCTCTCCACAGTACTATTCCATTACATTGCTGTACCAAAATTTAGTCATTCCCCATTTTCTGGGCATATAATGATAATAATAATAATAATAGCATTTATGTAGCACTTGAAGGTTTGCAAAGAACTTTACATCTATATCTCTATATCTATTGGTCTACTTACCCATCTACCTATCTATCTATCTAATCTCATTCGTGCTACTTCGTTTCCAGTGAATAATCTCTTCATGGCGGACCAGTCTTTCTTTTGGCTTGAGAGATACCATACTTACTTGGTTCCTCTCTTTCTCTGCTTCTTCTGACTCCCAGTCCTCTTTCTTCTCCCACAGTGGGAGTTCTTCTAGGTCTGCCCTTGGTTTTCTTCCTTTTTACTTCACTCCCTAGCAATCTTATTTGTGCTCAAGGCTTAAACTACTTCTTTTAGGATCCTAAGGTCATAGATCCCAAGACATTGGACAGATTTAGAACTGAAAGAACCCTAGAGACCATCTACTCTAAACCTCTCATTTTACAGATGAGGAAACTGAGGTCCAGAGGATTTAAATGATCTGACCAAATCACACATCAAGTAAGTAGCACAGTAAGCACAGGTCTAATAATTCCAAAGCCAATATTCTTTTTATTTATTTATTTATTTTTGGTTAGGCATTGTAGTTAAGTGACTTGCTCAAGGTCACACAGCTAGTATCAAGTGTCTGAGGCCAGATTTGAACTCAGGTCCTCTTGACTCCAGGCTGGAGCTCTATCCACTATGCCACCTAGCTGCCTCTATTTTAAATTTTTTTTTTTTTTAGGCAATTGGAGTTAAGTGACTTGCCCAGGGTCACACAGCCAGTAAGTGTCAAGTGTTTGGTCTGAGGTGGGATTTGAACGCAGGTCCTCCTGACTTCAGGGGCAGTGCTCTATCCATTGCACCACCTAGCTGCCCCTATTTCTTTTTTTAAACAAGCATAGAAGCCAAGGTTTATTTAGGTGTTTTTGTTTTCTTGTTTTTTTGTTTTTTTTACAATTCTCATTCTCAAAATGAAAATTTCAATTCAGAAGAATTTATTTTTGTCTTTCCCACATCCCAACCCTGAACAGGAAAACAAAACAAAACAAAACAAAATCTACCTAATCAATATGAATAATCAAAGATAAAAAATTCCCACACGAACTATTTACAAAAGTGGGTGTGTCTCCCTCCTATTGCATAGCTATTCTGTCACCACTATGTGGCAATTATGTCAGCGTCAGTGTCTTCCTCGGGGTAGCCTCCTGCTGTCCCTACAGGTGTAGGGGGCAGCTGGGGACCTGTAACGTGGTTCAAAGCACTGGGCACTGGGGTAGATTGCAGGCAGCTTCCCAGTTGTTCCAGCCATTCTGGGGGGTATAAGTGGGACGGGCTATGTGGGTACTCCACAGGGTCTGCCTGGGGAGGTAGAGAGGGGAGCACCCTGACAGGGGATGCTGGGCGCTGGGAATAGGAATGTTCTGGAGATGGAGTGACTTGTTGATCCCAGGTGGTTGCCTTCCAAATGCAAATTTCCCTCTGACTCTGACCCCAAAGTGCCTCCACCTGGGCTTCCAGGATCCATTGCATGTTTTGGGTGTGTTGATGCAAAGCATTCACGGCATTGGTCATATCATCTAGCCTGGCGTGTAGTTTCTTGACTTCCTGACGCAACATGACCGGCTCAGAAGATTCCGGGTGGGAGCAGAAAGTGGGACCAAGACTGCCAGGTGGCCAAGGTCTCTTGGTCCGGCCTGAGGTCGATGGGGAATCCAGAAGAAGCTGCCTATTGCATGGGGAGCTCTTTGCTTTACAGGAATCATGCAGGTGGTTGAAGTTCTCAATGACTAGGCTAGGCTGAGTGTCATCTTCTTCAATATGGCTTTCATCTCCCTCTTCTTCATTTGTTTGATATTTGGAGCCACTGGTCAAACAGTCTTCAGCCCTGGGTAATGGCGTCTCTGCCTCCCCATTAGCCTTGAACGCCTGCATTTCAATGTTCTGGGCATTTTTCTTGGAAGTGTTCAGTGGGTCCACGAAAAAGCTAGCCCCCAGCTCCACAGACACTTCACTGGGGGCTTCGCTGCATTGATTGTGCAATTTAATTTTGCCAGATTCTGGAAGCTTTTTTCCAGCTCTCCTTTGCCTGCTTGCCCACCGAGGAACCTTGCGTTGTCTTGGTCTCATAACAGACAGTGAGATATTTCTACAGGTGGACAGGATGTAAATAACTCTGGCTGTCTCTTTGGGCTCCAAAACCTGTGTCAACTTCTTGGCAGTCCTACAGAACAGGGCCAGATGGCTTTTCTTCACTCTGAAATGTGTGTCCCCCTCTAGGGAACCTTGCAAGTCCAAATGATTTGGGATTCCCTTGCTTCAGACTGATTTTTATCTAGGTCCAGGGAGTGAGTTCACAACTCCTGGAAGTGTGAATTTCTGGAGATGTAAACACTGTTTATAAGGAGCAAGTTTAGTGGAGATAAATTGTTGAAAGATACCTTCTTAACTCATCTCAAAACTAAGGAAACTGAGTCACAGGGAGATCATGCCTGCTGGAGGTGTGAACTCAGCTTACTTCCAGTAAGTAGCATTATGGAGCTGAAAGGGAGGCTGAAGGGCACAGAAGTCAATTTGGTCACTAATTTTAAAATGGAGTCTGGAGTCCTTGCTTCTGGGTCCTAAAGAATCCAGGTCTAAATGTGTTGAAATCTGGTGTTTTTTCTTAGCCCCAAAATGTGTGTCATACTCTTGGGAGGCATACATATTAAAATCCAAAGCCAGTATTCTTTCAACAGTATCATGCTACCTCTCTCTGTGTTGGTGGTGCCTCAGTTTCTCTCTGTAGTCCTAATCTTCTTTTGGGCCCCAAATGTCCATCTCAGACTGCCTATAAAACGTTTTCCCATGGCTATCCTAAGTCACTGGGCTTTATTACTATAGTAGTTTTGTCAGACTCCATGCCCTGAACCCTTCTAACCTCATCAAATGTCAACGATTCTTTTAAAAGAGTCTTAGGGGCCAGTAAGAGGAAGGTCAGAGTCAGGCTATGCACTGTTCTGATGAGGCCACATCTGGGAGATTAACCTCAGTTCTGGGCACGAGGTTTTAGAAAGGACATTTATGAGCTAAAGAATGTCAAGAAGAGAGCAGCCAGAAAGCTGAGAGAACTAGACATCATGCCATACAAAGAGAAGTTCAGGCCTAGAAAACAGAAGATTTAAGGGTAGGAATATGATAGCTGAATTCAATGATTTAAAAGACTGTCGCATGGCAGAGAGGCAAGACTTGTTCTGCTTTGGCCCAAAAATGAGAACTAGGAGCAATGAGTGGAAGCGGTAGAGAGGCAAATTTCAGCTCTGTTTAAGGAAAAACACCTCCTAACAATTGTCCTGAAGTGAAAGACTTTCCCCTACTCTGCTCCCACCACTGGCAGAGACTGGTTATCCACTTTTTAGGGGAAGTTGTGGAAGAGATTCAAGGAATAATTTGGACCAAATGCCCTCTGAGATCTCTTCCAACTCTGAGGTTTTGTGATACTAACCATTTTTTAGGGTTCCTTGTATCCCCTGCCTTGGGCTAAAATGGGCTCTTAAATATTTGGAGGGATCTTAGTCTGCAGGTTGGGGTGAGATCCTAATGATTTCTGAATAGACTGGAAAGTTGAAGCCAGAGAGAACTGGTGGTGGGTGTCAAGGATTGAAGTAGAGGAAGTCAGGAGTAACCCCATTAGAGGCTAATCTACTGGTAGTCTGAATCACCTAAGCCATAGTAGACCCATCAATTGCTGTGTTTCCTGTGTGACCTTAGTGGTTTATCCTCCATCCATACGCTTGAAAGAGAAACTTACCAGTTATTTACCTCTATGGAATGGATTGCCGAGATAATGTTTGTCCAAAAACTTCTTGGCAGGGTCTTCCCTATGAAAGCAATAGGGGTGGGAGGAGAGGAGTAGTGAAGGACTTTTTGTAAATTATTCATTTGTTCATTCATTCATTTATTCAACTAAATATTGAGTGCTTAAATACTTTGTTAAGTGCTATGGGGATACAAAGGTGAGAACTCCATGGAATGTGTCCTCAAGGAAATCTCACTGTGTGTGGGCTTTCCAGCAACACTCTGCAGACACAGAAGTTCAGACTTGTTCTTTCATGTGGGTAGGGGTCTCGCCATGTGTAAGATCTCTTTCCCCATACAGAACCTCAACTCCTCTGTAACTCATGATTTTAAAGAATTGACAAAAAAAAAAAAACCAGAAACCAAAGGAAACATCTAAATATGAAAAAACCAACAGGTGTATGTAGAGAGCAGGCACAGTGCCTGGGGAGGAAAAAGAATAGCTATTTTTTATGTTTTGTTTTTCCAGATGGGGCAGGGAATAGAGAGTGGAATGATGTCCACCAGCCTTCACATAAGTGGGGTGAGAGCCTGAGGTTAAAATCTTGACAATAAGTTTGATTGACATAACTCCCCACTAGTGGAGCCTGGGGCATGTTCTTCTATGTGAGTACCATTCAAAGACAGGTACTGGGAGACTTGCCCAGGCTCTCACAGTATGTAGGTGGCAGGATGTGAACTCAGTGCTTCCTACTTCCAAGGCCAGTTCCTTATCCATTAATCTATCTGACTAAAAGGAATATCAGCAGTGACCTGAAAGGGGAAAGCAGCCCTCCAAAAGAGTAACAAGCAGCCTGTGAGGGAGGGGAAGGTTGTCTATAAGCCAATCTGAATCCGGCCTCCTTTACCTACTCCCACCACCATCCTGCTACTAGGGGTGGAGCAGAAGTGAACCAGTGAACAGGATCTTTCTGAATTACTGCCATCCATCTGCTCCCTACATTAGGGCAGGTCCCCCAAAGGTGGTCACTCTGATTTTGCCATAGAGAACAACATGGAAAACCAAATTCAGTGAATCGAAGAGTGTCCGACGTGCTACATGTCTGAGACCGGTCCAGTTTTTGCAGATGCCTTTGTGTTTGCATCAGTACTGGCCAGCCTGGAATTACCAGGGACAGAGGGGAGTCCGAGATCGTCTTTCTTGGAAAATCCAAATCAGTCCTGGAAAATTCCTTAGACACTGGGGAAAGATTTAGAGGCTGGGTGGGGAGAGTGAATTGTCTCAGGGCCCCCACTCCTGTGGGATTTGAACTATTAATGAAGCCATTTCCCAGCATACTTAGCCAAGTGATTCAGTGTGTGTACCCAGAATTGCTTTGGTCTCTGTGTGTAGTTTTCTCAGCTCATCTTACCATACAGTAGGTGCTTAGGAGAGTGCTGACATTTGTCTTCTGAATATGTTAGAATCTAACTGTCCCAGCTGGACAGGAACTTAAAAACTATTTAGACTAGAAGTTCTTATCATTTTTTTGTGTGCTGGATACCTTTTCCAGACTAGCGACCTATATAGACCCCTTCTCAGAGTAAGATTTTTTAAATGCATAAAATAAAATGCAGAGGATTCCAAAGGAAACATATTAAAATACAGTTATTAAAAGTTCCTTTTAAAAGACAAAGTTTACAGATCTCAGGCTAAGAACTGCTGAACTACTCCAGTCGCTTCATTTGAAAAAGAAGGTAACTTAGACCTGAGAGTTGATTGGCTTGTCCAAGGTCATGTCAGAGCTGGGACTCAAACCCAGGCTCTCTGATTAAGAGTCTACAGATCTCTCCAACATACCATGATGGCCATCAGAGCTCTGATGATACTCCAGCAGCACTTTAGAGCTTGTTTTTAATTTGGTTTAGCTGCTAATTAGGCAATGCTAATGAAAGAGCTTGTAAATCTTGATGTAAAGAGGGTGATGCATTCAATTCTGACAATATCAAGTCCTCTGGTATTTAAAGCATTTTACAACCTGGCTCTTCAGTTGTCTCAGTCATATCCAACTCTTTGTGACCCCATTTTGGGTTTCTATTGGCAAAGATACTGGAGTGGTTTGCTATTTCCTTCTCCAGTTCATTTTACAGATAAGGAAACCGAGGCAAAGAGGGTTGAGTGACTTGCCTAGATTCCCACAGCTAGTAAGCATCTGAGACCAGATTTGAACTCATGAAGATGAATGAGTCTTCCTGAGTCCAAACCCAGTGCTCTATCCACTGCATGGTGTTTCCAGTAAGAATAAAGATTGTCCCCAACATTCTTATCCAGAATTTCAAGGACTTGGCAGAAAACCTTGGGAAAAACTGAAGCCTCCACTTAGTCTAATGTGGTGTTAGTCATCCTAATAAACATTGTTTGAAGAGAAAGAAAAGAAAAAACAAACCCAAACTGAGGCCACAACTGTTTTTGGTAAAAAGCAAACTAAACAAATAAAATCAATTTTCTAGCCCCCACACCTCGAAAACTCCAAAACTCCACCAATTCAGCTTCAAGAAGAGTTGGCAAAGACTGAATGCACCCCAGGTTTATTTATGTCTTAATAGCAAAGCATGCCATGAAGATTAGCATTATATATTCCATGTTTATTATTGCTTCTATCACCTTGCAATGGAAATTGTGATGGTGTTGATGGACACAGTAGAAGTTTGCTTGGTTTTATTTTCAGATTTGTGAGCAACTCTTTCTTTCCTTCTGTTGAAATTCTATAGTATACTGTCTGATGCATAATTCCTGGCTGAAAAGACAAATATGTCCTTTTTCTTCAACATCTTCTCTTGGTTTCTAGTAAAAATTATTTTTAAAATATTTGGGGAAAGGAATAGTAAAAGAAAAAATCATTACTTCTAGGGCATGTAGCTTTTCTGCTTTTTCTTCCCCAGATTTGCATCTCCAGCTACCTATTAGACTCTTCAAGTTGGACTTGTCATAGATAAATCAAAATCAATATGTCCAAAACCAAACTCATGATCTTTCCTCCCAATCCTAGCCCTCTTATGAACTTCGCTATTACTGTTGAAAGCCTCACCATCTTTCCATCTTGCTTTCTGGGTATCGTCGTTCACTATTCTCTCTCACCTCCCACATCCAATCTGTTCCAAGTCCTGTCAATTTTTCTTTCAGAACATCTCTCATAACATCATAACACTTCATCTCTTTCCCCTTCTCCCATCCTGCCACCATCTTGGTGTAGGCCTTCACCATTTCACAACTGGACTATTGTGGCAGCTGTGTCAAGTCTTCTCCCACTCCAATCCATCCTCCACTCAGCTGTCAAATTAATCTTCCCAAAGTCCAGGACACTATACTTTTTAAGGGTCAGCATGGTGGCACAGTATATAGAGCAGTGGACTATAGTCAGGAAGCCTGATTTCAAATTTGATCTCAGATACTTATAAACTGTGTGACCTTGGGCAAGTCACTTAACTCTGCTTGTCTCAGTTTCCTTATCTGTTAAATGGGCTGGAGAAGGAAATGGCAAACTACTCTAGTGTCTATGCCAAGAAAACTCCAAATGAGGTCATGACAAGTTGGATACAATGAAAAGTACAGGACTGATAATGTCATCCCTCTATTCAATAAACTCCAGTGGCTCTCTATCAACTCTAGGATAAAATACAAAATCCTCTGTCTGGCATTTAAAGCCCTTCACAATCTGGTCATTCCTATCTTTCTAATCTTCTTATATCTTCCTTCCCCTTAGTATTCTGCAATCCAATGACACTGACTTCCAACACACACTCCATAGCTTCTGACTCTTTGTAAGTTTACTGACTAGCTACCCCCGCTTCCCCCGAATGCTCTTCCTCCTCTTCTCTACCTCTTGTTTTTCAGTTGTGTCTGATTCTTTTTTACCCCTTTTAGGGTTTTCTTGGCAAAGACACTGGAGTGGTTTGCCATTTCCTTCTCAGGCTCATTTTACACATGAGGAAAGAGGGTTAAGTGACTTCCCCAGAGTCACATAGCTGGTGAGTGTCTGAAGCCAGATTCAATCTCATAAAGATGAGTCTTCTCAACTTCAGGCTCCACTCTATCCATGGCACCATTTAGCTTCCCTTGGCTTCCTTCAAGACACAGCTAAAATCCCATCTTCTGATAAGAAAACTTTCTGGTGATTCCCTGATGGCAAAGGCTGTCTTTTGCTTTTCTTTGTCTCTCCAGTCCTTGGTACAGAGTAGGTACTTAACAAATGCTTATTGACTGACTGACTTATTTGGACATTTTACTGATGCCTCCTCTTTTGGTTGTATAAAGGATTGACCTAGGGTAAGACTGAAAGTGATTCTTTTGTGAAAGTTGTGAAGTGTGTCTCTCTGTCTCTTTCTTCAGCTCCATCTTACCTCTTAGCTATCTCCAAGAATCAGCATATATGTCCACTCCTACAGGATACTTCTCCTGATCTTCCTAATTATTTGTCTCCCTCTTTCTTCTAATTATCCTGTACATACTTATCTTTTTACAGATTATATCCCTCCAGTGGAGTGTCCCTGTGGGCAGGGACTATTTTTTGTTTTCTTTGTATCCATCCCAAAGCACAGTGGCTTGCATATTGCAGACTTGGAATAAATGTTTGCTGGATGCACTGGGAGTGACTCAGGGACACAAGGAATAAGGGGCAGAATCAGGACTCAAATCCAAGTCCTTAGAGGCAGTTTGGCGTGGTGGAAAGAGTTTTGGATTGAGAGACAGAGGAGCTGGGTTCAAATCCCAGCTTTCAATCAATTAACAAACAATTATTAAGTGCCTACTATGTGCCAAGCACAGTGCTAAGTGTTGGGAATACAAAAAGAGGGAAAAGACAGGCCCTGCCCTCAAGAAACTTAAAATCTAAAGAGGTGTGTTACTTGCTACCTAGGTGAACTGGAGCAAATTACTCAACCTCTCTGGAGCCAGGTTTTCTCATCTCTCAAATGAGAGGGGTTGGACTAGATCAGGCGTTCTCAGTCTTGTTTGTGTCCTGTTGCCCTTTGGCAATCTGGTGAAGTTTATGGACTCCTTGTCAGAATAATGTTTTTAAATGCATGACATGAAATACAGAGGATTACAAAAGAAATTAGTTGTATTGAAATAGTTATAAAAACGAAAAACAAAACAAAACAAATTCTTGGACCCCAGATTGAGAATGTCTGAATTAGGTAATTTCCAATGTCCCTCCAAACTCTAAATCTATGATTTTTATGACTCCAAAGCTAGTTTGGTTTCCATTACACCGCCCCTCAAGTTTACAAATCTCTGATAAACTAAGGTATGCCAAAGGATGAGTAACTGATAATGATTTAATGTGTAAAAAGAGTCAAGGCATTAATCCAAGGGAATGACCCTTACTAAGTAAGAACTTTAGGCTTGGTAGCTGGCCACAATGGGTAGTGATTTATGAGTGGGGACATCTTATACTTGTACCTTTCAGATGGCATGTGATAGTCAAGTCAGTGGACTCAGAAAGTTGGCCTTCACCAAGCATGAAATCATGTTATTCCACACCTAAGTCTAGAGGGAATTTGTGGATTAAACAAACAAACAAACAAATAAATATAAGAACTTCAGAAAGGGTTCTCTTGTTCTTTTGTTTCAGGTCACTTTTTCCTCTTTACTAGCAGGCAGTGATATAAAATTTAATTTTTGGACTTCCAAATAATTTACCTATTTATTTTTAAAAGGATCCCTGTCTGACCTGTGATGTCTTTAAGTATCCTTACCTTGAACCTTATAGCACTCATTTCTTTCCTGGATGCCTTAGTGTGGCTAGGGTTACTGGAGTATTAGCTATATATGCCCTGTTATGACTATCTCTTATTACTTCATTTCTCCCTGAAACAGAGGAAACATTACAGACATTTTTGCTGAACTTTTGGGGAAGGCTTTAGCAGTCCTGCTCCAAAATAAACTCTAACAGAGTTTTAGACTTGCCTTTTAAGTAAGTACTGAGCACACATGCTTTTTTTTTTTTAAATAAGCCACTCCATGGTTGATTCTTATAAATGAAAATAGCAAAATCTGGAGAAGCTTTAGAAGTGATCTACAAATTGTCAGACAAGATCTTTCAGAATTGTTCAGCCTGGAGAAGAGAAGGTTGAGGCCTGATTCAATAACAGTTTTCAGGTGTATGAAGTGGACTTTGCAATCCCAATTTCAAAAAGGCACTAAGTAAGGCAATATTACATATATTTTCTGGTAGAAATGGAGGCAATATTTATCTAGCTAGAGAATGTCCAAAGTAGGATTACCAAGATGGTGAAGGAATTAAAAATCATGTAATATGAAGATCAGTTAAAGAAATGAGATATTCATCCTGGAGAAGGGACATTTGGTAGAGGCCCAGGGACATGTATAGATGCCCACCTGCCTGGCGGTGCTGTGGAAGAGATTTCAATTTTGAGTATAAGAGTTAGACTTGATGATCTATGAGACTCCTTCTAATCCCCCAGTTTCTATAATTCCATCTTTTATTTCTACATGAAACAAGTGACTAATATCCCTCTCTTCCCAATGATTTGAAATCTCTTGAAGCCTATATAATATCTTTGTATGTTCTTCTTTTGATTAAGTTTTATATTTAATAAGGTAACAGGTGAAATGGCATACAAAATAGACTAATGACCTTGGAATCAAAAAGGCCTGGGTTTGACTCATTTCTGATACTTAAAAGGTATGTGACCATGAGCCAGTATGGTTTTCTTCCTCTCTGAACTTCAGTTTCCTCATCTCTAAAATGGAGATAATAATACCTGCAATACTTATGTCATGGGGTTGTTTTGAGACTCAATTCAATTCAATAACCATTTAGCACCTACTGTGTGTTAGGCACTGTGGATAGAAAATCAAAAACAAAATTCTCTCTGTTCCCAAGAAGCTTCTGCTCTAATTGAGGTATACAACACACACACAGATAAGTAAATGCAAAATACACACAAATTAAATCCAAAGTAATTCCAGTGGCAGGTTATAACAACTGTGAAAACCAGGAAGGGCATCCTGGAGGTGGCCCTTGAGATGAGCCTTGATGAGAGTTCCAACAAAATAATGTTTTTGAGGTATTTTGTCAATTGCAAGATGCTGAGTAAATGCCAGTTATCATTGGTTTCTTTAGGGGCGCGATGCGATCATTTGACTTGTTCTATCAGTATGGCTTTAAGTCAGTAGGGTATGTTTAGTTGTCTGTGCTCTCTGTTTCTAGGTTTGCTGAGACATCTCATGTAAAAGGCAGGAAATAAAATGAAGACTTTTCAATGCAAGACCTGGTGCTGGCTGCTTCCAGTTTTGGGGGCACTCATCCAGTTCTCCAGCTATGTTGAGGGTCAAGGTAATCGAAAACTTTATGATGTTCTGTATTGTCAGCTAAATCCCACCCCCTACACACACACACACACACACACACACACACACACACACACACACACACACA
>NW_020950062.1:4326444-4347269 GCF_900497805.2 Vombatus ursinus | reverse complement strand
ACACACACACACACACACACACACACACACACACACACACACACACAGCCTTTCCCATGCTGGTCCTACTATTTTATTTACCAAACTCTGTTTATCTGTGTTAAGTGCCAGCTGTGTTTCTTCTTACATGTCATTCACACTACTAAAATGTGTCCTTTCCCTCCACGGTGGGGACTGGGTAAAACAGATTTTTACTCATGAGCTGCCTTTGTGGTGGTTGCAACCCAAGCCAAAATGGAAGACTACTAATAAAACTAACTGTTACTAGTTATTAGTTAATGTGTAGCTATGTTACACAGTATTTAACTAGTAAGTAATACAATGTGCAACTAGTTATACTAGTTAATGTGTAAATGTAACATTAGTTACATTTTGCTGAGCTTGGAAATCTGAGATTTCCAACTTGATGTTGCACCTGAAATCTGGAGTGCGTTCCGGGCATGAAGGAAGCCTTGCTTGAATTCATGGAGGAAGGAGAGGACCGACAAGATTAGGGAATCAGCGGTAGTCTACTTTGGCTAGGATATGGAATGTGTAGAACAGACTCATGTAAAGTAAGGCTGAAAAATCAGGTTGAAGTCAAATTGTGGAAGGGCTTCAATAAAAGACTCAGGAATTTCTCTGAAGGATCAGGCTGAGCTTTAGCTATGTTAAAAGGGGAAGGATAATTGCCAGCACCTTGATTTCTTCTGATCCAGATGGCTTAGAACTGCCAAGTAACTTGTCCTTAAGCTATATCCATGGTCTACAATAGAAACCTCAGATTCTAACCACTCCCCCCTCCCCTTCCCTCTTAGAGTTAGTAGGTGTAGTAGATAGAATGTTGAACTTAAAGTCAGGGGACATGAGTACAAATTGCCCGAGATACTTACAAGTTTTGTGACCATGAGTCAGTCTAATTTTCTTCATCTGAAAAATTGGGATGATGACACCTTAGGAGCAACTCCACAGGAATCAGGTGAGGTAATATATGTAAAAGTGCTGTGGAAACCTTGAAACACTATGTAAAAAGACCAGTTATTATTAGACCAAATGCTAAGCACCTGAAGTTCCTTTATATAGTTAAACATTACTAGATTAGTTTAGTTATGGTGATTCACAGGACAACTGAATGCATTTCACAGTTTGCCTTCAGGACACCTATTCTCCAGAATAGGACATTCTCTGTGACATTTCCAGGTGCTTCTGGTACATTTCATCTCTTCTTTATCTGTTTTATATGTACCTAGTTACATATCATCTACCTTATTAGAATGGCAGCTCCTGCAGCAAGGGACTGTTTTTGCCTTTCTTTGTATCTCTAGTCCTTGCAGAGTGCCAGGCACATTCTTTCTTTTTCCATTTTTTTTTTTTTAGGCAATTGGGGTTAAGTGACTTGCCCAGGGTCACACAGCTAGTAAGTGTCAAGTGTTTGGTCTGAGGCTGGATTTGAAGTCAGGTCCTCCTGACTTCAGGGCCGGTGCTCTATCCACCACGCCATCTAGCTGCCCCCCAGGCACATTCTTTCTGAAGAACTTTGGAATTGATCAAGTGATATGGGAGATGCTGGCAAAGGACCACCCAGCATGGTGTACCCAAATCAGAGAAGGTGCTGTTCTCTGTGAGCAAAGCAGAATTGCAGTAGCTCAAAAGAAATGTAAGATGTGCAAATTTAGAAACATCTCCACCCCATATGTTCATATGGACTATTTGTGCCTGACCTGTGGTTGAAACTAACATGGCACCTTGACTCCAACATAGTGATGTCATTTGAGTTCTCTTAGAGAATGAAGGACAGCAACTAGTCCATGGCATAGTGCCAGGCACATAATAAACACTTAAATGCTTATTGATTGACTGACTGGGGATATACCACAAACCATCAGGGGTCGGGAGATAAAAAGAAAGGCAAAAGCACAATCTCTGTCTTTAAGGAGCTCCTATTCTAATGAAGGAAACAATATGTCAACAACTATGTATATACAAGATAGATAGAAGAAAAATTTTAGCCAAACTAAGACCTGATTTATAACAGTTTTTCTTTAATAAACATAGTCATATAGGTGGTGATCTTGAAAAAGGGATAAATGCGATTTTTCTACCTGTATTAGAATGAAGGCAGCATGGTACAGTAGAAAGAACATTGGCCCTAGCCTCACTAAGATGGCCCGCATGGGCTCTACTCCAATCCTTGTGTGGCCTTGGCTAAATCACTATCAGCTCTGGGCCTCAATTTCTTCATCTTTTTAGCTTTAAATCTGTGATCTATGAATGGCAGGCTTGTTAGAAAGTTCCTATGGGCTAATTAACCAATTGCTTACAAGCCTCTTCCACTTAATAGAAATCTTTTGGGCTGGGCCTTTTGTGCCTCAAGGAACAACAAGGCAAAACAGCCTCCTTGGCTTTCTCAAAGGATCAGCCTAGGCCCCATAAACAAGGCCTCACTCCTATCAAAGACATTTAATACATGTTCATTGAATTGCAGTATCACATAAAGTCAGAGCTGGAAAGTACTTTTTGGATCATCTAATATAACCCCTCACTTTACAAGTGAGGGCATTGAGGCCCAGAGAAGTAGAGTATTTTTCCTATGATCACACAGCTAATAAGTAACAGAGCAAAACTGCAGTTAGGTAGCACAGTGGATAGGAATACCAGACCTGGAGTCAGGAAAACCTGAGTTCAAATCCAGTTTCAGACCTCAGCTTTGTGACCTTGAGCTTAACCTTTAACTGCCTCAGTTACCTTATTAAATGAGGATCATAATAGCACCTGTATCCTAGCATTGTCGTGAGTTAAAATGAGATGAGCTTTATAATCAAAGCACATATAAATACTATATATTATAATTGAACTCTTCTAACCATGACTCCAATTTTTTTTTCCAAACTGAAGCTAATATTTTATTGGATTGTCATTTAAACATGTCACATTTTTATAGCAATTTATGATTTATAAAGTACTTTACTGCCAATAACCTCATAAGGTTATTATAAGTATTACCCCATTTTACAAATGAGAAAATGTCTTGCATTGGTCATACAGGTAGGAATCATTATTATTATTTTGGTGAGGCAATTGGGGTTAAGTGACTTGCCCAGGGTCACACAGCTAATAAGTGTCAAGTGTCTGGTCTGAGGCTGGATTTGAACTCAGGTCCTCCTGACTCTAGGCCTGGTGCTCTATCCACTGTACCACCTAGCTGCCCCCACAGGAATTATTAATGCTGGGATAGGAACCTAAGTCTTCTGACTTCACTGTTCAATATAAAATATAAAAAGTTCTCATCAAGATTGAAAGGGTTAATACCAATTTTCATTTATACACATAATGTTCATTCTTTTTAAATTACTAATTTCCATAACAGTCAATTGACCCTGTAGAAGAGATGAGGAAGCAGTCACTCCTCTTCTTTCAGTAGGGAGGTGGAAGGCCATAAGGGCAGAATGTGGCAGACATCAGCAAACTAGGTCTGTATTTGTAGGTTTTGCTTTTAACTCTTTTTCTTTATTATGAGGGTGAGTTTTAGGGGTTAGAGAGTTGGGTAATATGTGGAAATAACTGTGTTGCAAAAACAAGAGACATTAATAACATTTAAAAAATAACTTAATAATTTCCCATTTTTAAACCCAATATGTATTTGCCTACACAATCCCCTGTAAGACACTTTTTCTATTTAGAGGGAGGCAGACTTCAGTCCAAGCACCTCAGTTGTTCTTACATTTTTCTAACATCTCTCTTTCAAGACAATTCATTCAATGTGCTGGTACTGGGAACTCTGGATTCATGCTAGATATGATAATGTGATTATATACTGAGTAATGAAAGAAAGATGGCAACACTTTCCCCCAACAAGCTGTTTTTGGTTCCAGACTTGTTTACCTTGGACAGTTACAAGAAGGAATTCCTGGAGGTAATAAACCTTTCTTTGAATTCAAGTTAGCTCCTACTTAAAGCTAAAGCTAGGGTTAGTACCACAAATGTCTCAGTTACCATCTTTCCACCCATCCCAGCACTGATTGTGCCAATCAAATTTTAAGAGAGGTATTGACAAACTTGGGCATGCCTAGGGAAGAAGGAAGTTCAAAACCATGTTTTATAAGGACTTGGGAAATCTTGGCCTAAAGATGAAAGTGTGCAGAACATAAACCACTTTGTAAATTGTAAAGGACTGAAAAGACACAAATTCATACTTTGATAAGAAAAAAAAGACTTATCATGACAGTTTTCTGCAATTATTTGAAAGGATATAACTTTAGAGAGTTATTAGACTAACTCAGTAGAGTTCCAGAGGACAAAATGAAGATAGATGTGTGGAAGTAACAGTGAGGTAGATTTTGGTTCAATTTAAGGAACAATTTTGTAACAATTACAGATGTCCAAAAATGAATTATCCTCTCTTGTTATGTAAGAAGTTTCCTGTCCTGGGAGTATTCAAGCAGAGAGGCTGAGCAACCATATGCCAATGACGGTTAGAGAAAATTCTGATTTAGGATAGGAGGTTGGAGTAGATAATTTCTAAGGATCCCTTCCAACTCTAAGATTCTAGTCAAGATAGACAGTAAGTAATATTTTCCTTTTTAATATTTCTATAATTTTTGTAATATTTGAATACTCATTCAATACATATTATCACTTCCAAGAAATACATGTAAAGTTCCCAGCATGTTCCATACTATGTTTATCTCAACAACTACATTGTTCTTATTTGTGAATTATTTTGGCAGTGCTTTTGATAGAAGAATGGCATAGAATCTAACAAGCAGGGAAGAGATATCAAAGGTTATAACCAATATTTGAGTAGGTATCCTTTCCATTTGTTGTTGTTGTTATTCAGTCATTTCAGTCATATCTGACTCTTTGTGACCCTGCTTGGGGGTCATCCTTTCCGTAACATCCTCAAAAGGGGGTCATCAAATCTCTACTTGAAGACCTCAGGTAGGAAGGAATCCATTACTCCCAAGTGAACTCATTTAACTTTTAAATAATTCTTGTTGTTTCTTTGAACTGAACTCTATCTCTCTGAGAATTCACATTGTTGCCCCTGTCACCCTGGCTCGCAATCAGTAAACTCTAATGTCTCCCATTTGCCTCCAGAAGGAAGTGTGAAGTCCTCTCTCTGTTTGGCACTTAAAACTCTTCATACCTTGACTTCTTTCTTCCTCTTATCTTCTTATATCATTATTCTTATATTCTTATAATATATTATATAATTATACGTTATTTTATTACATAATATTCTTATATTATTATCTTCTTGTAATGTTAGTCCCTTCACACACTCTCCAGTCCAACTACACTAGCTAAACTGCTATTCCTTGAACATGGCACTACATCTCTCACCTCATGTGTTTGCATTGACTGTTCATGCCAGGATTACTCTCCCTCCTTTCCTTACCTTTTGATTTCCCCAGCTTCTTTCTTTCTTTTAAAAAATTATTTATTTTATTTTTAATTTGTGAAATAAAACAAGCATTTCCACAGCACAGTATAATTTAAAAAAGATCATTGCATGTGAAACTGCAAATCTACTATGTACAACTTACTATTCCTTTCAAATATACAACAGTTATTATGTAAATGTCTTTTTTTTCTCCCCCCTCCCCCTGCTTTAGAGATGGCCACCATTAGACACAAATAGGTATGTGTATATATATATGTATGTATATATATCTGTGTGTATATATGTATATATATGTAAAATTATTCTAAACCTACTCCTATTTATCAATTCTTTCTCTGGATGCAGATAGCATCTTTCTTCAAATGTCCTTTATAATTAATTTGAGTATTTATAATAGTCAAAATAACTTAGTCACTCTAAGTAGTTCTTAAAACAATATTGCTGATACTATATACAATGTTCTATTGGTTCTGATCTTTTCACTCTTCATTATTTTGTGCAAATCTTTCTATGTTTTCTTAAGATCATTGAGCTCCTCATTTCTTATAGCACAGTAGTATTCTATCACGATCATATACCACAACTTGTTTAGCCATTCCCCAATTGAGGGGCATCCCTGTAATTTCCAGTTCTTTGCCACCACAAGCAGAACAGCTATAAACATTTTAGGACATAAAAGTTCTTTTCCTTTTCCCCTAATCATCTTTGGAAATAGACCTAGAAGGGGCATTGTTGGGTCAAAGGGCATAAGTAGTTTAATAATTCTTTGGACATAATTCTAGATTGCTCTCCTACATATTATTTTCCTATAGTCCCCAGCTTCTTTCAAGACGGCTCAAATTCCACCTTCTTCAGGAGACTTTTCTTAGTTTCCACTTCCCCTAGCTGCTAGTGCTTTCCACTTTGTGATTTCCTTTTGCTTATCCTGTATCTAGGGCAGTTAGATGACTCAGTGGATAGAATGCTGGACCAGGAGTTAGGAAGCCTCATTTTCTTGAGTTCAAAGTGGCCTCAGACACTTACTAGCTGTGTGCTCCTGGGCAAGTCACTTAACCCTATTTGCCTCAATTTCTTCATCTATAAAATGAGCTGGAGAAGGAAATGGCAAACAAGTTCAGTATCTCTGCCAAGAAAACCCCAAATGGGGTCATGAAGAGTCAGACATGACTAAATAACAATCACCAGGGTAATACACTTAAAATCATAAAGTCATACCATCAAGTCTTTGAATGTGGCACTAATGTAATGTCATTGTAAAAGAATAATATAAGGGTGTTTAGCAAATGTATGAGAATCTGATCTAGACCTCCATGTCTAGACTGTCATTTATTTTGTAAGCAGACCTCCTGCTAAAAGTGATAGCAGTTCTTCAAAAATTAAAATGGCTGAGCCCTTCAGAGTGGAGTTTTGATGATGAGGTAAAAGACAAAGTAGAATTCCCCTACTCTTATATTGGATGGGGATTCAGCAGACTGACTTCCAGAAATTTTCTCTCCTACTTAATAATGCTTCTCTTAAGCATTTTCTCATTAAAGGTCATTGAGATAGAGAAGTTATTTTCTAAATAAATGTTCATCTCTGTGAGCTACAAGCCTAGCCCTGTCACTATGAAGAGGTTAATGAAAGGGTCCTCCTTGGCCTTCCTCCCAAATTTCCCTCAGGAATGAAGTTAATATATTCTGAAGAGCGTGATTTGGCCCAAATCCTCAAGTGTGAGCCTGACCCTATCATGCTAGGGAGGAGGGTATTTTCTTGCTCTTTTTCTTGGACGTGTCAGAAAGCACATTTTACACTCTTTTTTTTTTTCCTTCTTGAAAGGGGAAAATTAGGATTTGCACAGACACTGCTTAGCATTTGAGTCGAGTCTGTGCAAGCATTTGTGACTTCTCTAGGAAGACAAGTACAGGTATTCAAAGCAGCTCCTTTGTGCTCACAAGAGACACCGTCACGTGCCTGATACTACGTGAATTTTTGTTCCATGACATAAGAGTAATTATTTTTTCACTTCATTTACAGAGTATTTGTCAGTATTGTGGCCCCTTTCCTGGCACAGGTCCCATGAGCATCTGTAGGAAAGTCTGATTTTTTAAAGACATTATATGGAAAAAACTGTCTATATGACCATTTACACCTTTCTTTTTTTCTTCTTTCCTTCTTTTGCTTCTTTCCTGAGACAAAAGCCAAAGGGAAATTCAAACTTTGTATAAAATTATGGGTTTTTTTTTACATGTTTGTGAGTTTTAACATTCATATAGGATTGAGATTGCATCATTGATTTCGTTGATATGGGGATCTCCCAGATGAGAAAACTCTCTCCACCAAGGCAGGTCAGCACCTTCTCTACTATATATATTCTTAGAGAGTTTCCTAGAGCAGAAGTGACAAACACATGGCCTGCACAGATTAAAATGTAGTTGGGAAATTTTTTAACAACATTAATAAAAATACAATAGTGCATAAATAATGTTAATATGTGCTTTCTAATTCTAACTCAGAAGTGTCTGAGGTTGGATTTGAACTCTGGTCCTCCTGTGCTGTATCCACTGTGCCACTTAGCTGCCCTAAGGAACTTATCTTCTAATGGAATAGAATTGGTTCATGTTAGTAATCCTAATGAGAGAATTTGAACCTCAGAGCCAATAGAAGCTGAGTTGAAGTCCTGCCTCTGAAAAGTATGAGCCATGCGGTGGTGGGTAAGCTTCTTATTCTCTCAGTGCCCTGGGCAACTTTTCAAGGCCATAATTTATAGATGAGCTGTCTATCTTTATCAGTGGAGGGTTTTCCACACTGGAAATTCCCTACAACAATGAAATCACGGTCCAAATGAAAAATAAGTAGCTCTCATGGTACTGTATCAATGTTCATTTTATATATAGGAATATAAATAATACAGTAATTTGTATATATATATATATATATTTGTATAAGAATATATTATATATATACACATATATTATTTGTATAGGAAATACAGTGACTAAACATCAGAATTCCAGTCATGAAAAATATATATACATGTTTACCATTTACATATATATATACATAAATATATATACTTTTACAGTTCATATCTATATACTTATATATTTAGATATATGTACTGCAAGTGTATACATATACATATATGTATATATATATTATACATATATATACACATACACACACAGACACACAGACAAAGACACAGACACAGACACACAGACACACACACTGCAAAAAGTGCAACTCCAATGGGCTGGCTACATTATTTGAATGCAAAACATACACTTGCCAAAAAAGACTATTTTATGGAGAACTCACATAAGGCAAGCATTCACATGGTGGTCAGAAGAAGAGATACAAGGACACTCAAGGTCTCTCTTAAGAACTTTGGAATTGATTGTGGGACATGGGAGACACTGGCACAGGACTACTCAGCATGGCGTGCCCACATCAGAGAAGGTGCTGTGCTGTGTGAGCAAAGCAGAATTGAAGTAGCTCAAAAGAAACTTGAGATGTGCAAATTTAAAGAACCTACCCAAACATCCAGACATATATGGTCTGATCAGCCATAGTAAGACACACTATAACTTTGGTCCTCTTGGAGAACAAAGGACAATAACCACACACACACACACACACACACACACACAGGTCTTCAGCATGTGTTCTAAAAAGATTTCATTATTCATAGATTAATAGGTAATTTAATATTAATGACTTGAAAATAAGAGTTGATAGAGAGCTAGCTGGCTTTAGAGACTGTAAGACCTGGGTTCAAGTCTAACATGTCACAAATATAGACTAGATGATCCTGGATGAGTACTTAACCTCTCAGTGATCCATGCAACTCTCTCTGAGTTGCAGAGTAGTTTCTAATCTGCATTGAAATAGGGAGCTTCCTCATCAGTTCCTTATACCAATGAAATCACAGGTCCAATTCAAAAAAGGGAAAAGATGGAAAATAAGTATTGATACAAACATACATTCAATTGTGCACAAGTGCTGTGTAGAATTCTAATCTTTTAACTTATAACCTTGACTGCTTTCATCAACAAGGAGACAAGGAATCACCATGAAAATTTCAAGGCATTTTTAGTACTAATGAAATCAAAGAAACATAGCACATCTCCAGTACTCTTCAGGTTGATTGACTCTGTGTTGCTGCCGGCCATTCATTTTTACATTCCTGAAAAACTATTCAATGAGCTCTAACCAGCGATTGCTATCAGTTCACTGACTCAATTTGTTTTTATGAGTGTTTTTTTTTTGCAAGAAGTGAACTTTTCTTCATATAGTAAATATATATATATTTGAAAAATTTAAAGAACCTACCCAAATTTATAAATTTTAAATTTATAAATATATAAATAAATATATTCTTCATATAATGAATTCAAATAATAAAGTACCCTGCAGAAATGGATTCACTCTTCAGGTTGTTGAGCATATATTTGTTGTTGTTAGGTTTTGGTCCAAATGTGATTTCTTCAATGAGGAGACTTGTCAGTGTAGAAACTTCTATTGATATAGATAGGAACTCTTAGAGTGTTACCTGGGACTACTCAGAAATTAAGGGACTTGCCTATATTCACACAAGTATTTGTTGGAGGCACACTTTGACACTAGTAGGCTGCTCTTCTACTCACTATGTTATTAAGTATAACACACAAATACAACAAAGGTTTACTAAGTTAATACTATACATAGAATACTGTGCTAGGTACTAGAGAGGAGACATAGTTTAGATGAGAAGTGGAATACATTGCAATAGGTTACAATCTAGTAGGGGTAGCTAGGTGGCCTGGAGTCAGAAAGACCCCCATCCTGAGTTCAAATCTGACCTCAGACACTTACCAACTGTATCCCCCTGGGCAAGTCATTTCACCCTGTTTACCTCAGTTTCCTCATCTGTAGAATGGCCTAGAGAAGGAAATGGCAAACCATTCCAGTATCTTTGCCATGAACACCCCAAATGGAGTCACAAAGAGTTGAACACAACTCAGTAACCACAACAATCTAGTAGAGTGATAAATCCATTAACAGTTCCCATTAATAGTTTGGGGTGTGTCCAAATAGCAGATTTAATTAACTTTGTGTTTTCTCTAAAATAACTCTAGTTTTCTCTAAAATAACTCTAGTTTCTCCCCTCCCTCCAGACTAGAAGATAACTGTTACTTTATTCCTTTATTTTTGTGTCTAATTGACAAAAAGAGTCCAAAACCTTTACCTTTTAGGTGACTAATGTTCTTTATTGCGATTGTGAGACAACAAATCCTTGGAGCAAAAGTTCTTTCGGCCTGAATTTGGCATAATCAAAAGTTCTTGTTGTGTGAACATCGGCACAATAATGGCACTCTATTATATGTAGATATGTGCCAAGCACTGGTATGTTGGAGGCCATTTGATTCAGTGCTTGGTGATTTAAGGTAGATGGTTGCCGTGTGAAAGAGGAAAGGATTCATCTGTCTGCATGCTGGGTTCTTTCTCACACTGTTGATGGTTTTCCTGTTGGTTTATTTGTTTAAAATTTTATCCTCACTTTTTCTGTTTAAATCTGAGAAAGGAGGGTTGAGCAATTGAGAATAAATCCTCATCTTTTTTGTGCATTTATAGCAAAAATTTCCCCCGACATTTAGATGAATTGAGCTAGTCCTCCTAGCTAAATTTCTCTGGAAATCTTAGAACTTTTGTACCAATACATATTACAAAGTCGGCACATTGGTGTGTTAAATTTTAGTGGCTTAGACAAGGTAATATGGAATTATTCTTTTTTTGTGAGCTGTCAGAGGGTATTACATTTTCAAGCTGATTCATCAGTGAGTTACTATCTTTCTCTAGAATATAGATCATTCTAGATCAAAGACTATAGATCATAGCTACTTTTATATGGTTTTGAAAATCTTTATGATTTGTATGTTTTTTAAAGTGGAGATTTGTTACCATAGCAGATTCATCATATTGTGCTTTTTTTTAAAGATTAGATTTATGATTTCATCAGTACAGGAAGCATCAGCATCCAGTGAGGTGCTTCCTCTATCAGCACAGATCCAAACTTGCAACCTGTTCTGTACTTTATTGACTTATAGCATTGCCCAGAGATTTGAAAGGTTAAGTGACACACCTTAGATCACACAGAGTGTGTGCCAGATTAGGAATCTTCCTGATCAGTAAGAGGATCAGAAGGTCTTCCTGAGTCAATTCTCTGTCCACTATGTCACCTGCCTCTCATGTCCAGCATATATCATATGGGAGGTAATATACTGTCCCTTTAAGCTGCTGCTCTGTTTGTATGGAGCAGTTTAGTGATGAAAAGGACAGAAAAGGGTTTTTTTCATATGAAAGAAAGAGTTCTAGAGACTGTCAAAAGATGCAAAATATATTTGCCATTATGATGAACTTTCTGATACCCAAAATGAGTTAGAAAAGACCAACAATGTTTTAATAAAAACTATAAAATATCTATATAAAGAAACAAATTTCATATGAGATTTGAGCAGTTTTGGAAAGAAAATAAATTGCAGAGTAAATATAAAGGCTTAAATCACCTTGTGAATGATGTAGAATGATGCTTCATGTGTATGTGAATAGTTTGATGTTTTAAAGAGGCAGAGAAAATTTACTTATTAAAAACGGAAAGGTAAGAGTAAGAAGAAACTGTTTCAAGAACACAAAACAAGATTTTGGACCATATGAGGACTTATAGCTTCAAGAGATCATGATACCTCAGTTTACATATGTATTACTCAGTACTATATTACATATATCATGTAGTTATGACTAAAGAGGGTAAAATTCCTGAATATTTGGAGAAGTGAAGTATTTTTGTAAAAGGACCATCAATTTCATAGGGGAAATTTGGGGAGTTGTTAACTTTTTATGGTAAAAGTTAGTAAGAGTCAGAAGATGAATCTGAGAATAAGACTCCTATGAGAAGAATTGAAAGTGGAGGGAGGTAAGAGAGGTGGGGCTGAAAAACTGCTTAGTTGGAGCTGATAGCTAGAAGCAATGAGCTGACAGAAAGCTTGAGTGGTAGGAAAAAAAAATTGATTTCATTTACCAAAAGCCTCAGTGACAGCTATTGTCCTTTAGTGCCATCTACAGTTGGGTAAAGGTGAAGCTTCTCATAAGTGCCTATTGCTCTCTGCTGCCACCTCTGGTTCAAGAAGGAAAAGCAGAAGGGAAGACGGGCTTTGCAGTTAGTTTGCATCCTAGTGAGCTGGCTGGGTTTGTTTGCCTTACAATCAGAGGCTTCTAAAGTAGGCGATACTGCCCTCTGGGGGGCGCTGGAATGATCCCTGGGGGTGGTAGTAGCCTCAGGTGGAATTGGGGGGGCATGGAAAGGGGGTGGTGGAGGCATAAGGAAAGAAGAGAAGAAAATTTTGAAAAACCATTATGTTTCATCTGTTGTGTAACAGAATTAAAGTCATAGCAATTACATTTTCCAAACAAACATACAAAATGCAAATTATAACTGATCAGTGGTCAAGTCAGCTGACAAGTCTTAACAAACAAATGTTGGCAGGCGAGCATGTCATGCATTATTGGGAAGTCCAGCATTCATTGGCAGGAATATGTGCATGTAACAACTTGTTTACAATATGAAATTATGGTTACATGATGCAATATTGTATCATTAAAATTTCAATGCAGGAAAACACCACAAATTTACAATAAATTATTAAATTTAAGATGCTTCATTTAAAAAATATTTTATACATTTTTTTTGAAATGACACAAATTTTAAAAAATCCATTGAAGGGTTAAAGAAAGTAGTTTTCCAGGGGGATGCTGAGAATTTTTTTTTAAACGGGTGGTAGGCCAAATAAGTTTGGGAACTTCTACATAAGGATCAATCTGAGCCATGTGGCTATGACCTCTGGTCTGATTAGACAGTGTAGGAGATAGATGAGTGAATAATTGGATGGGTTTGTATAGGTCAGAAGTAGCCAGTCTGATGAGCTTGTGCAGTGTTCTGAGTGGGAGAGTGTGACTCTAGTTTATAGGTAGATTGTGATATATTTTATATTTATGCATTTACTTTAATATACAAGGATCTATACTATTATCACTATTTATTTTGCCCCATTGCTAAGTAAATAGTAATGTTTAAGATGTGTCACGATGTGAGTAACTGCTTCTATAAATACAACACATTTTGCTAGTACTTTACATTGTGAGTAGCCACTCAGTTGTGTGAATAGAAATGCATTGGTGAGAGCTCAAGAGCTGGAGTGTTGAGTAGGGGGAGTCTTTTTCTCGTCAACAGGGTTACCCCGGGGCACTAAGAGAGTGGAAATATAACTTCATAGGTGGTCTGTCTTTGTGAATCTAGACCTGCCAAGGCGAGGGCAGGTTGGCATGAACAAACCAATCTACAGAGTGAATAGGTGTTGACACACCCAGGTGAGAAGTGTTGAAGCCCCTAGAGAATGTGGGTGGCTATATCACACCCCCTATCTATACCGGCTGTCATTAAACATATATACTCAACATCTCTCCAATGATTTGGGGCAAAATGGAAACTTTTTAGTGTAATTAATAGCAGGGCTATAATCACAGTACTATTTGTGGGCCATAGACCCATTTATGGATGCTTAGGTCTCAACTGCAAGTTACTCTTTACCTAATTCCTACATTTTTATGTACCTGATAATGATTTCTATGGTTTTATTATTGCAAAATTACTGCAGATGGTCATAGATCCAAATGTAGCGTAATATAATGATAAGATCTTTGAGTCAATCCAGCAAGAAAAAACTATCCTCGTAAGTCAACAAAAGAAGATTTGGCTTGATCCACTTTACTTATTAAGCCAGACACTACCCTCCAACTCATTTGTCTGTTTGCTTTTTGTTGTATGTCTTCAGGGAAAATCATGTAGTTCTAGGTTTAATGTTACTTTGGCAAACTAACAAGTTAAGTTAATACTTTAACTCGCATTTTTTTGGTATGCTGTCAAATGTCCTGTGTGTAAAAGTGTCAGCTTTGCTTTACCTTTTCAATAAAAAGAAAATTTATATACCTTAATATGTTTTCTAAAAGATTTTGTTTTCCTTTACAGTGGCTCCACCAACAAGATTAAGATATACCATATTATCTCATGACAGTATCCAGATTGCATGGAAAGCTCCCAAAGGGAAATTTAGTGGATACAAACTTCTTGTAACTCCAAATTCAGGTAAAAAAAAAATCCCTCAAATTTAAATTTTTATAGTGAATAAGAAAATGATTTCATGTAGGGAATTGAAAATATTACTTAAATTAGTCTTTAAGTATTTTTATCCCCAAAGCTTGAAAACTTTTTCTCCAGTGAGAGCAGTAGTTTCCCCTAGAGTAGAGTAGAGAGTCTTTTATGACCCATTATGGTTGACAATGTTTTGATAATTCTCCTTGGGCCAGATTTCCAGGCTAGTGAGAATTCTCTTGGTCAGCAGAGTGTGTGACAGGATGAATTTTTGGCCCACTGAAATGGGAAACACACAATTTAGTTACTACACTCATAGACCACCTGCATGGCTAGCCTCATAGAAAGCAGTGGGCCACCTGAACCTTCTGGGAGATTGGCTGCCAACCCAAGGCTGGTGTGGGGTGGGTGGTATCAAGGTGGGAGGTGAGATGGAAGGACTTTCTTTCTTCTAAGAATTAGGTGTTATATATAGATTTTACTTCAAGTAGAAAAACCTGTTACTAAATAATTTTTTTCTGACAAAAACTGAGGTTGAGTAAGAGCTCAAATTTTACATTTTCTATCCCTGTACCCAAATGAAATTTTAATAATAGTAGTAGCTATTTACTTATTGAACTGATATATATATATATATATATATATATATATATTTTAGATTTAGTAAGGAGTACCTCATAAAGAATTCTAATACAAACAATGTTGTATAAAATGATAACCTGTATATTGGAAAGAAGGTGTATGTGTGTGTTTGTGTATGTGCATGTGTATCTGTGTGCATATGTATATGCATTGGTATATGTGTCTCTATGTGTGTTTATGTATATGGGTATGTATGTGTGTGGATGGGCACATACCCATACATCCTTGGTAGGGATGGAGAAGAGAGAGTAACAAGGTAAAAAGGATTGAAGTGATATCTATGTGGTGTCACTACATTATCTGAGAATAGTCTTACTATAAGTAAGTGTTTTTCCCAAATGTGCATCTCCACTTTGCTTTCCCCCCACATAATTCTGTTTTGACAAGAGGTGGTAGGAAGAGACGTAACTTGGCTTCTCTCTTCAGCAGTTAATCCTTAATACTGAGATATTTCCAATTATGCCACTTGTTGAATGCTGTCAGGGCATCACATGCTTGGTTGGACATAGAGAGAGAGAGAGACACTTTTCTTACTTAGTGGATTTAAATTGTGATAGAACAAACATATAGGGCATGTGGCCAATTGCGCTGATCTATCTTTCCTTTCCAACTCAGTCACTTAAAAGAAAGACAGTAGTTTGGCAGAAATTAGGCTTAGATTAGTGCCTTACACAATATATCACAATCAACTCAAAATTTATATACAACTTAAATCTTAAAGGTTACACCTTAAAAAAATAGAGAGGGGCAGCAAGGTGGTGCAATGGATAGAGCACTGACCCTAGAGTCAGGAGGATCTGAGTTCAAATTTGGCCTCAGACACATAACACTAATTAACTTATTAGCTGTGTGACTCTGAGCAAGTTGCTTAACCTTAATTGCCTAAAAAAAAAAATAGAGAATCAGATCAGATACCTTTCACACATGTGACTGGAGGAGAGTTTTTGACCAAACAAGGGACAGAGGTAATCACAAAGGATAATATTTTTTATCTTCTACAATACTTTTTGTTTTTCAATAGAAAAAATTTTTGTCTTTCATGATTTTTATTCTTCATGATTGTGTGAAATTTAAAAAGCTTTTACCTGAAAAAATAAATGTGACTATTATAAGAAAGGAAGCTATTGATTGGGGGAAAATTGCCTGAGGTATCTGAGATAAAGGTCTCATATCTGAGATATCTAGAGAACAAATATAGAAAATGTAGAGCCAATGCCCACTGGATTTATACAAACAATTCTCAAAAGAATCGCAAACTATTAAGAACTATGTGAAACATTACTTCAAATTTCCAATATTTCAAATTTTCACACTAAAACAACTCTGAAATTTTATCCTGTATCAAGTAGATTAGCAAAGGTGACAAAAGATAGGTCAATATATTCAATGTTGGAGAGACTGTCATTGTAACCATGAATTGTACAGGCTGAACTGTAACCATTCTGGAAATCAAAATATCAATGACAAAAATATCAATTCCCTTTGATCTAGAAATGCCACTGCTAGTGCCAAAGAGATCAAAAGCAGAAAGAAAGGCCCCATATGCAACAAAATATTCAAATCAGCACTTTTTGTAGTAGAGAAAAACTCAAAGCAAAGTAGATAGAAGCCTATCAATTGGGAAATGATTAAACACATTGTAATGGGTGAATTTACTAGAATATTACTATACAGTTTAGAAATGATAAGTATACAGTTTTCAGAAAAGTATGGGAAGACATTTGAACAGATGAAAAATGAAGTAAGCACAACTGGGAAAATAATATACACAATGACTATGAGAATGTAAACAGAGAGAACAACAACAAAGAGGAAACTGAAGCATCATGAAATCGTAATGACCAAGTTTGTACTTGAAGAAGAGACAAGAAAGTGCGCTTCCTTCCTTTTTGGAGGTGGAGGTGGATGTGGAACGTTCTATTTACTATCAGATTCAGTTGATGTGTTGGTTAATTTTCACTGAAATGCTTTTAAGTTTTTATTATTATTATTGTAGTTTTTATTATTTTTAGTAATTTTTTAAAACAAAGGATGACTTTTTAGGTAGGGATGTGGGGACTGACATATTTAGAAATGAAGGTGACATAAAATTAAACGTTTAAAGAGAAGTAATGTGTCATAGTGAATAGTAGGAAGATCTCTGACACTAGCCATATGAACACTTAATCTCTTTCAACCTTAGGCATCTACAAGACTATAGGTTATAGACAGGTGATTTATAAGCACCAGTGGAGATGATGCTTCCTATGAAAAAACAATAGATTAGAGAAGACTGAGATTTAATTGGAATTTCCCAGAAAATTTTTAAATTGCCAGAGTTTTTAGGAAAGCCATACCTGTCAGACTAGTTTGATAGTGTTATAATGGTCTTAAAAAAAGATACATATTCACTTTTTTCCCCCAAAAGACTGAGTCTTTTTATCTTGCCTAGGTAGAAGCCACTCACTGTTAGCCTTAGTCCACTGTCGGTCAGTACAGAAGCATTGACCTGTTCTGTTTCCCACCTGGGTCAATTTCCCTCCACCTTTGGTAACCATATTGGTACTAAACTTCTTGAAGATGCATGCACAATCAGCTTTAGCCCTGCTGTACCTCAGAATTCCTGAACTCAAGAGGATCCAGCAGCCTGCCTGCCCTGTAACAGGGGTCATGGGCCAGAAACTGCAGCGCTTGGCTGCATATTCACTTTTAAGCAGCCAGACAACAGAGAGTATCTCACCTGCTGTTTTTCAAGGTCTCAAGCCAGGGGTAGGATTGAAAGTGTTTAAATTGTTCCATGAATCAAGATGTTTTGGCTTACTTCATAGGTACTAAAAAAGAATGACAGCATGGAATATTACATTTTTTTAGTCTAGACTCCTCTTCAGTTTTAAGAATAAAAAAAATTCTTTCCATTCAGAATTAAATTGCTGGTAGAGTGTTTGCCCTCTTCCCTTCTTATAAGGAAATGTGTTTCTATAGTGTGTTGAGCTGCCAGTGCGCAGGGATGGAAGATTTTGTACAAAAACAACTTTTTACAGGCCTACTTTTATCCTCATCGTCTAGATTGTTGTGGCAATTCTACTCTTTAATCCATTTGTCAAATGGGGTTAATAATGTTGGCGCTACCTATCTCACACTACTCTGAGGATCAAATGTCATAGTGACAACTGACCTTGATAGAACTCTCTAAGTGATTTCCTCACAATAGCTCTTTGGATTTAACAATGGAAGCATTATGCCCATTTTACTGATGATGAAGTGAGCTCAGAGAATTTGCCCATTTTTATAGTAGCTAGTAGTAATCATAAATTCCATTTTTATGTAGTACTTTGTTTTATAAAGAGCCTTCTTCGTAATAGCCCTTGTGGATAATACTTTTGACAAATGAGGAAACAGGCTCAAAGTTTGCCCATGGTCATATAGCTAGTAAATGTCAGAGCTTGGATTTGAACTCAGATCTCCTGACTCCAAATTCTTTGCTTTTTTCTACAGCATGGCCTCTCAGCCATGATCTTGCATCAGGTCCATCATAAACATAAAGAAAAATATAAATATGTGTTATTAATATTACAAGAATAGGTCAAATTAGGCTTCATGTCAAGAATTATAGGGTCAGATTAAATGGGATGTGTGAGTAATTACTCAGATGTTTATCATTTAAAATCTTGAGTGTCCATGTGTTATCTAATAAAATTCTTTTAATATCCACTCTTCAACAGTACATATCTTTCTGTTTTATTCTAGGTGGAAAAACCAACCAGTTGACTCTTCAGAATAGTGCAAATAAAGCCATCATTCAAGGTCTTTTGCCAGACCAGAACTATGCAGTACAACTTATTGCATTTGATAAAGACAAAGAAAGTAAACCTGCCCAAGGCCAATTCAGAAGTATGTATTTATCCATCATTGAGCAATGAATTTGAATTTTGCCTTAAATGCTGCCTAGGTGTGCAACCTGGAATTCCTTTTTTCATTTGTTCATTGTCATTTGGTTGAAAAATGCTTAATCTAATTAATTAATTCTTAATAAATTAATTAAATTAAAGGTTTGCTACATGTAAGTGCCCTGTGCTAGGTGCTGGCATATCTAAGATATTATCCTCATCTTCAAGGAACTCACAACTAAGTAAATTCAGATTGATCCTGCTGTGTTTTTTTCTGCATTTCTTGAGAATGTTGTTCATTGTGCACAGAAACAAGAAAAAGGGGTAGGAAAACCTATGCCATTCTACTCAGTTGCTAAAGTAGAGGGCTTTTAATTTGAAATGAAAGGTTTTCAGCCTCTCTCAGATGGTTTGGGACCTGTGGATGCTATAATTATGTTTTTGTCATTCATTACTCTGATTTCTCTTCTTTTGAGTAAGAAAGGACAGATTTTCCTTTATAATGGCTCCTTTTTTGATTTAATGGCTATCAAATGGCCAGCGACTGATTTTTCAGCCTCTTGGCCCTTAGCTATACTGCTTCTCAGATGGAGACCATACTCAAAGCCTTTCAGCATATCAGGTTTGCCGGGACCCTGCATTCTGCTGGCACAGCCTTTAAGAGCTTGGAGGCGCCATGATGAGGCAGCCTTCAGCATATTGGGTGTTTTGTTTTTTTTTATAGCAAATTTATAGGAGGGCATGAACAAGAGCCATACCAGGTGGGCAGAAATGGATGCTTTGTGCTCTGCACAATGGGGAATTTCCTTAGAAGGAATATACAGACACCAATGAGATCACAGATCCGCTGGAGTATAATTATTATTGTTATGATAATTACAAATTAAAGGTAGTATCCCATTGAGCTTATTAATAATAATACCCTGTTGAGCTCCTTGATAATGATCAATCCATCCAGCAGCTCGTGGCTGTTTTAAAAGGTACATTTTTTTTCAGACTCAAAATGTTAGATACCTCTGGAACCATTTTCCCCCCTTCAAAACAAATTAGTCTTCTGTCTCATTTTTGTTAGCTTTCTATTTCACTTTTTTTTAAGCTCTTGAGTCTGCTAGGATTGAAGGAAAGCACTTTCTTGAATAGATGGTAAGATGCAGGGAAGTGGGTTTAGATTGATGATTAGTTAATGGGCAGTGTAAAGGTAAGCTCTTAGATCAACTTTGAAACATCTCAGTTACTGGGCAGCTTAAGAGACCATGGTTAGCATTAAAACTCCTTCCAAATGGGGTCTTGCTCAGAGTACTTAATAGAAGTACAAGTTGTTTCCAGCTTGCTCTGCTAAGCTGGAAAAATCAAGGAGCAAATGGCCTCAGTGAATAATTAGATAAATTATATTTAAGTGTGCTATTTTGTTAGCTGTAACATATTTTTGTTGGCCAATGTGAAAGATTAGTTTTACTCGAATAACAACTTTCAATAATGAAAGAAAAACAAGTTAGCTTAGAAAGTTTTCTTTTCCATTCTGCATTTCCATACTCTATTTTTTCACAGCAAGATACTGCCATGGTCTATCATCAGTTCTCCAAGAAATCTTAGTAGTTGAACTAAGGAAAATGAGGGTTAGAATTGCAGAATAGGGAGGGAACTCTTAAGGCATCTAGTCCAACTCTTACTCAAAGCATATATCCTATCTAAAACATCCTTGACAAGTGGTTATCCAGCCTCCCCTTAAAGACCTCACACTAAGTGAGGGGAATGCAGTGGTCTCCAG
>NW_020950062.1:4290667-4326434 GCF_900497805.2 Vombatus ursinus | reverse complement strand
GTCACAACTTTGATCTAAACCCTGGTTTCCTAACTCCAGACCCATTGATTACTTCACTTCAACATGCCTGCAACCATGATCATGTGTCTATATAAGGTGCATTATAATCATAACAAAAGAAAATGTAAGGAGTCAGAATAGGAAGAGAAATAAGAGAAATACAATGATATTGCAATGTTTGAGAATTCTATATTGAAAAAGAGGAATTGCCGCCTAATCACACTTTTCTCATTCTCTACTTGTGAAGTTGATTTTCTGAATTGAGGTTTAAGACTGTGAAATGCCATGGTACTGGACAGAGGGGTGGTACCAGAGGCAAGAAGATCTGGCTTCGATCACCACCTCTGATAGCTAATGGATGTATGACCCTAGGAAAGTCATATGATCTCTTAGTGCCGTAGGAAAATATTTAAAATTCTAAGTTGCAGAGGAGAGGATGATCTGTATTGGGAGAAGAAGTTCCCTCACTGGGTGCTCCCTATGTCAATGAAATCACAGGTCTTATCCCCAGGAAGTGTAGGATCACACTTATCACTATTAAATTTTACCTTATTAGAGTCATGCCCTAGTTCTAACCCATCGGTCTCAAACTCAAATGAAACCAGGATCCACTAAACCATACATAAGGATCCCTGCAGGCTCCATAATGACTTAGAAAAATATATTGATATCATCTATTTTTATTGTATTTATATTTTTTCCTTAAATGTTCCCTAATTACATTTTGATGTGGTTTGGGTCACACTTGGGAGTGTTGTGGTCTTTATTTTGTTCTAGCCCGTCAAGATCATGATCCTGATTCTCTCTCTCATCCAGTATATTTTTTTTTCTTGTGAGGCAATTCGAGTTAAGTGATTTGCTCAGAGTCACACAGCTAGTGAGTGTTATGTGTCTGAGGCCAGATTTGAACTCACGTTCTCCTGACTCCAGGGCCGGTGCTCTATCCAATGAGCCACCTAGCTGCCTCTTCATCCAGTGTATTTGTTATCCTTCTCAGCTTTTTGTCATTTGGAAATCTGATAAGCTTATCATTTAGATAAGACATTGATAAAAATGTTAAACAGCAAAGGGTCAAGCACAGATTCCTGGGGGATTCTCCAGGAGACCCACTTTCAAATTACACTGAACCATTTAATGACAACTCTTTGGTTCTAGCCATTCAACCAGTTCTAAGTTGAGCTAACTGTATTATTGTCTAGCTTACTTACCTCCATTTTGTTCACAAGATAGTAGAAGTATATCTAGAAAAGATTTAGGAGTTTAAATGAACTAGAATCTCAATGAGTGAGTAGTGTGGTAAAGCATCCAAGAAAGCTAATAGATCTTTGGACGCATTAAGAGATACAGTATCTAGGATTGAGAGGTGGTGGTCTCATTGAAATCTGACCTTGTCAGGCCACATCTAGAATATTGTCTTCAGTTCTGAGCACCACATTTTAGGGAGGACATTGATAAGCTAGAGAGTTCCAAGGGTAGGTTAACCAGTTTGGCAAAGGGCCTCTGGTTCGTGCCGTATGAGGATCAAAAGTAAAAAGGTGCATGATAGCTATTGTCAAATATCGGAAGGACTGACACATGGAAGAGGAATCATACTTGTTCTCTTTGGTCCTAGAGGGCAGAACTAGGAGCAGTGGGGAAAAGCTGTAAGGAGACAATATTAGCTTGCTGTCAGCAAAAGCTGCCTAATAATTAGAACTATCCCCAAATAGAGCTATCCCCTCAGAAGGTGCTGAGTTCACCATCACTGGGGTCTTCAAGTCCACATGGAGTTTATGATGTAGAGGGGAGTCTTGCTCCTGTGAGGTCTTTGAGATGCCTCCCAGCTTAAATTCAGTTATTCTGATTTTGAAAGTTAACAATGATAGTCAAATGTAGTGACCAAGGAGAATAAAGACCATGAAAAAGCTAGTGGACTTGCACGAGTGTTTTGTTACTGTAGACAATAACAAAAAAACCCGATGGTTTGTCAATAGAGAAAGTAAAAGTGAAAGAGAAAACAATTTTACTCCTGCTAGAATGCAAAAAACCTCAGATGTAGGTCAGAAGAATTAGGTTCTACTGGACAAGTCCCCTCACCTCTCAGGGTTCCAATTTCCTCATTTGTAAAATAAAAGGTTTGGAGTAATTGGTCTATAATGACTATTTTATTTCAGATATTTTACAATTTTTTTACTTTTCTCCAGGCATGATTTATTTGATGGAACTTCTGGCGAGAAAACCCTCTTCTACCAATGCAAAATGTCAATTTTTTGGAAACTTTTGTAAAATGTAGATAATAATAACACCTACCTTACAGGGTAATTGTGAAGATTAAATGAGTTAACATATGTAAAGTGCTTTGCAAACCAAATGCTAGCTATTATTGTTGTCATAGTTATTATACTTGATACTTTTGATAGTTCCTAGGTATCTGTGGCTAAAGCCATTAATATATTTATTCACTTTTCTTTCAGTTAAAGATCTAGAAAAAAGAAAAGAGCCTAAACCCAAAGCCAAGGTTGTAGACAAAGGAAATGGAAGTAAGCCATCGCCACCAGCAGAAGGTCAGTTGTTTTTTGGCTGTGCTATTTCTTTGGGGAATCCATCTCATAGTTGATTTATTTGTTTCATCTAAGTTCTTTCTTATTTTACAGTAGTCACTAGTTGCCATCTTAGTGATTATGAGTTCTCTTCTTATTTCTAATGTCAACATTAGAAAACATCCCTTTGTTTTGCAACTGTAAAGGTTTGGGAGAAAAATAAAGTCTAGATTCCATGAATGTGAAAGCACATTTAAGGACGAGCCTTATTTATAGAGACAGAAAAAATCCATTGTTAAATAGTTATTAAACACCTACTGTATGCTTCCCATATGCTAGGTGCTGGAGATGAAGTGGTCACTGAGTTCAAAGACCTCACATTCCTGGATGAAAAAAACCAAAACCAAACCCCTACTACTTAAGCTATCCAGATAGCTCAGCCATTGTCTACAGGCAGGCATCCTTTTTATCTGGATATCTCTTCTGCTATTGTCAATTCATATTTTAAAGTTTACAAGGTGGTGTGTGTGTGTGTGTGTGTGTATGTTTGGTAGAGGATACATGGGGTACAGAGTGGTAGCATGGACCTGAAAGAGAAGGAAATAACTGGATCATTCTCATTGCTTTCCTGGTAAAGAGTTACCTAGTTGATGCTATTTGAAGCTGTTTCCAAATAAGCCTGAATTTTTCACCAGGGTATCAAAGCTCTAGTTTTGTGCTGCCACTAGCTGTGTTACTTAAAGGAGTCCTTTAACCTTTCTTAACCTTCCACCTTTCTTAATCTTAAGCTCAAGCTATGACTTGTAGTCATCTAACAACTTCCCTTTGCATTTGGAGCTTACCTTTGTATATGATATAAGGTGTCTGTCTAAATCTAGTTCTTGCCAGACTGCTGTCCAGTTTTTCCACCAGTTTTTGTCAAAACTATCATTAGCTCAGTAAGGGGGTCTTTGGGTTTGTTGAATACTTGGTTTCCAGTTTCATTTGCTTCTGTGTGGTTTATACCTAATCTACTCCACTAATCAACCTATTTTTCACCGGTATGAAATTGTTTTGATTACTGCCCTGTAATAAAGTTTTGGATCTGGTTTTGCTACACCATCTTCCTTTCTACTTTTTTCCGTATTTCTCTTAAGATTCTTCTAGAGGAATTTCATTATTTTTCTTTTGAGTTCTATAAAGTAATCCTTTGGTAGTTTAAGTGATATGGCCCTGAATAGATAATCACCAGTTTTAACTTTGTCTTGCCACTGGACTCCAGTGACTCTAGAGGACGGATGGGGCTGATCATTTTGCTCAGCTTTGCCTCACTTAAATTCAGTTCATGAGGAAGGCAAGACATCACCCTTGCGATGTCATCGATTCTCTTTGAGAGGGAAGGATGAACAATAACAATTTAGGTAGTACTGTCATTTTTATTATATTGGCTTGTCCTACCCATGAACAACTAATATTTCTCCAATTTTTTAGATCTGTTTTTATTTCCATGATGTTTAGTAGTTGGGTTCATATAGTTCCTGTGTATATTTTAGAAGGTAGAATCACAAGTATGTTATATATTCTGTAGTTATTTTAAATGAAATTTCTCTTTGTATTTCTTCCTTCTGGGTTTTATTGGAAATATAAAAATGATGATGATTTACATGGATTTATTTTATATCATAAAACTCTGCTGGTTGTTAATTATTTTAATTAATTTTAGTTGACTTTCTAGGGTTCTCTAAATACACCATCATTTTATCTACAGAAAGTGATCAAATTGTGTTTCTTCTATATCTATTGCCTTTACCTGTTTTTCAATACCTCACAACTCTAAAATTCTTTAAATCTATGAATTATATTTAAATAATTAAGTAGATCTGTTTCCATTAGACTGAGAGGTCCTTGAAAAGAGGGAGCTTCTTTTGCTTTTTTTTTTGTACTCCCAGAACTTAGCACAGCGCCTGGCTCATAGTAGGCACTTAATAAGTGTTATTTGACTGACTGATAGGTTTTGGAGTTCCCTCTGAAAATACAGAGCCAAAACTATCCATTTCTAACCATCCTGTGTAACTCTTGCCCATGTCTTCCCAAAAGCTTGCCATAGGGGATCCACCCAATGTTCTGGAGGCCTTCCTTTCACTTTGCCAGCATCATAAGGTTGCCAGTGGAACACTATTGCCTTCCCTGTCAACTACCAATCAATCTTTCTGTATAACCAGCCCTTCTTTTCCTTTTCCTATCATAGAATTTCTTGATAGTGTCCTTTACTATTGTTTGTCTTTTGAATTCTTGTTGGGTATATGCTGTAGCCTGTTTACACTCACCCTGTTGTTGTTTGGTCATGTCTGACTGAACACATTTGGAATTTTCTTGGCAAAATGACTAGAGTGGTTTGCTGTTTCCTTCTCCAGATCATTTTACAGATGAAGAAACTGAGGCAAACAGGGTTAAGTAACTTGCCTATGGTCACACAGCTACTATATGTCAGAAACTGTATTTGAACCTAGGTCTTCCTGACTCCAGACCCAGCACTCTATCCACTGAGCCAACTAGACTATTTTATGGAGAACTCATACAGAGCAAACATTCACATGGTGGTCAGAAGAAGCTATACAAAGATATTCTCAAGATCTCTCTTAAGAACTTTGGAATTGATTGCATGACATGGGAGACACTGGCACAGGACCACCCAGCATGGAGTGCCCTCATCAGAGGTGGTGCTGTGCTCCATGAGCAAAGCAGAATTGAAGTAGTTCAAAAGAAACACAAGATGTGCAAATTTAGAGAATCCACCCCAAATGTTCACATGTGCCCAACCTAGGTAGAGCATTCCAAGCTTGTATTGGTCTGATCAGTCAGTCATGTTGTACCTTGACTCTAACATAGTAATGTCATTTTGGTCCTCTTTGAGAATGAAGGACAACAACTAACACTCACCCATTACCCTCTGTATTCATAGAATCATGAGGTGTTGAAAAACAGACCTTGTAAAAGGCAAAGAAGAAACAATACACATTCTGTCCTTTATGTTAAAAATGGTCATGGAGTCACAGAATCTTAGAGTTGGAAGGGACCTTAGATCTTGTCCAACTTATCCAACATCTCACTCAGAGTCTTTTCTATAATATCCCTAAGGGGAAATTATCTATCCTCTGCTTGAAGTTTTCTGATCAGAATAAATAACAAATAAATAGGAGAACCCACCATCCCCCAAAGGCAGCCCATACCACTTTAGGACAGCGCTAATTGTTTGGAAGTCTTTCTTTGTTTTGTGTATAAATCATACTTTTTCCGATCTTCTGCCCTTTGTTCTTAGTTCTACCACCTGAAGCAGAGCTAACAGGTTTTTTCTCTCTTCTCTGAGACAAAAGGCCTCTATACATTTCAAGATAACTATTATGTCATCATTAAATCTGTCTTCTTGTTATTATCTCCATTCATTTCCAACAAAAATCTGATTTGCTTCATTATGCAGAAGAAAATTTATCCTTTTTCTCTAGATACAGTTTTACTTTTCAAATGCTCTCAATATATATTTGAAATAGCTTTCTAAAGTACTTGTTCTGATTAGTACTCCTTCTGATAGACCAAATATGAAAAGAGTTTTATAATTGAGTTTTATAATTCTACATGATTTCAATTTCAGGAAGTAGATATCTGGTTTCAGGCAGTTTCCTTCCTACCAATTACTTTATTGGTTTTATGAATTGTCATTCAGATGAGATTTGCTGTTAAACAAAATCTGCCCTGTGATTGGGTCTCTGATACCTGATGCTGACTGCCTGCATGCCTGGAACTTCTTCTTTTGCTTGTCAGATTTCCTGATTCTGTGCCCATTGAGACGTCTACTCATTGCTGATGGCTAAATATCTTTGACTCAGTCTGTTGTCCTGTTGGGATTTCCCCTGATTGACTTTTTCCCCAGTGGATCTGTCTGATTCTATGTCCCTGATCAGACCCATCCTGCTTCCTACTGAATGCTGGTTGGGATTATTATATTGGTTTATAGTTTTAAAAAGTGTTTGGCAGCCATTAATTTAATAAGGAAAAAATTAATGATGTTTAGAAGAGAGACATGGTTTTGGATGATGTGAGCCATATGGAAAACAGATTCATAGTATTTATCTTTTGAGGCTAGAAAAGGAAACACGTTTCAATTCTGTGGCAAAGCAAGAAAAACATGGAGAGAAATCTTTCCCAGAATGTTAGACATATGGAAAGGCTTGGGTAAATACAGATGATTTATATCTTGGGGGGGCTTGCTTTCTAAGAAAGGGATAGCTTTTCATCTTCTTATCTCACTGTCATGTTTAGTTTGAGTGTCAAAATAAGAGAAGGGTGATACTGGTAGCAAAGATTGAAGGCCTAGCCAAAGAGACCCTGGTTTCTATGATTACTCCTTTTGGCAAATCAATTGAAAGATTCCAAAGGACCCAATCTGAAAAATCAACTGTTATCCATATGGGAGCAAGTTAAGCCATCCTTCAAAGGTGATGAAAGGGGAGGTCAGAGCTGATTGGAGGCACTGATAATTGCAATTTTCTAGCTTTGTTTTTCCTTCCTCATTTTATTGATGTGAAGTACCATTTGTGTTACCTTTTCAAAGTTGGTTTGGGTTTGGTGGCTTCTTTTGTATTTATCATGTAGATACTGCATTATGAAGTTGCTTTAGATGATTAAATATAATTATTTGCTAGTAGGGTTATAATGTAAAATTTAAATATTAATTATTTTTAGGTGTCATAATAATAACTAATTTATGTAGCATGTTAAAGTTTACAAAGCATTTTCTGTACATTATCTCATTTGTGCATCTCATCAACTCTGAGAAGTAGGTAAGACGGATATGATTAATCCCAATTTTGCTCAGAGAGATTGGCCATGGTCGCATAGTTAGAGTGGGAGGTAGGATTTGAACTCAGTTCTTCCTGATTCCAGTTCCAGCACTCTATCCAACACATAAAATCCATGATAAAAATTGGTGCCGCTGAAATCCAACGGGAGCACTTAGAGATCAAGATTTGGAAATTCTTAACCTTTCATGGACCTCTTTTTGGCAGCTGGATGAAGTCTATGAACCCTTTCCCAGAATAATGTTTTTAAATACTTACAACAAAATACATTAAATTATAAAGGAAGCCCATTCTGTTGAAATACAGTTTGTAGAAATAAGGACCACAATCTTCTACAATCTGGTAGTAGATCTAGGAAATCTCAAAGTATTCACGAGTATAAATGTTATCTCAGGATATCTATAACAACTCTAATATGCTAGAAAAACATCTGTTATTTCTGTTTGTGACAAAGTCACGGGAACTGCTAATACTACTGTAGTTTGTTGCCTACAATCATAATTTAAAGGAAAAGTTAAATTTCAGTTACAGGTCAATGAAAATAAAGGTGCAATTTTTTTTCCCCATCCAAGCTAATGGACTCCCTGAAAATTGTTCCCAGATCCCAGGTTAAGAACTGTTGCTCTGGCTTGAGTGGCTGTTCAATTCAATAAACACTTGTGAAGTGCTTACTGTGTGTCAGGCCCTGGGGATACAGAACAGTAAGGAGACTGGCCAAAGAGCTAACATTCCACTGGGGAGATGTAACATGGACAAAGAAAAGTAAATAAAGCATGCATGATACATACAGCAAAAATACCAAGTAATTTGAGTGGAGGGGAAATCAGGGAAGGACTCTTGTAGGATACAGCACTTGAATTGAGCCTTGAAAAGAGCGAGGAGTTTGAGGAGTTGAATCAGCTTGGGGTGAGAAGAAAGGGCACGTTTGACAGGAGGAACAGCTGGTGCAAAGGCATAGAGATGGGAGATGGGGTCCTGTGGAAGGTGAACAGTTCTTAGGCCAGTGTGATGGAACAAAGTGTGTGAGAAAGAGTAATATGGGGGGCAGCTAGGTCGTGCAGTGAATAGAGCACCTGCCCTGGATTTAGGAGGACCTGAGTTCAAATCCGGCCTCAGACACATAACACTTACTAGCTGTGTGAACCTGGGCAAGTCACTTAACCCCCATTGCCCAACCAAAAAAAAAAAAGAGAGTATTATGAATTTAGAATGGAAAGATAAGTATAAATCAGATTGTGGATGGCTTTAGATGCCAATAGATGAGTTTGTATTTTGTAGTTGTTTGGTTATTTCAGTTGTGTGACCCCATTTGGGGTTTTTTTGACCAAGATACTGAAGTGGTTTGCCATTTCCTTCTCCAGTTCATTTTACAGATGAGAAAACTGAGGCAAACAAGATTAACTTGCAAACAAGGTGACTTGCCCAGGGTCACACAGCTAGGAAGTGTTTGAGGCCAGATTTGAACTCAAGAAGATGAGCCTTCCTGACTACAGGCTCAGCACTCTATCACTGCGCTGAGTCTGTATTTTACCTAGAGCCAAAAGAGAGTCACTGAAGCTTCTTAAGCAAGGAAATAAGATGGTCAATCCTGTGCATGTGGAATGTCAATTTGTGAACTGTGTGGAGGATGGATTGGAGGCGGTACAGACTGGAAGCAAGGAGACCAATTATTATTACCGGAGGCTCTTGCAGTAATCCAGATAAGAGGGTGATTAGGACCTGAGCTACATGAGCTGTGGCGAAGAATATTGTTGACTTAGAATTGACAAGACTTTGCAACTGATTGTATACGATCACAAAAATTCTTAACCCGGTCTATGAACTTTAAAAAAAATTGGTAATTTCATTTCAATATAATTGGGTTTTTTATAATCTTATGTATTTACCTTGGGCATTAAAAACCTTTTTCTTATAAGGGGTCTATAGGCTTTGCCAGACTACCAAAAGTGTCCATGACACAAAAAAAGTTAAGAACATGATATAGTGGATGAGTAAGAACGAAAAGTTGGACATGATTCTGAAGTCCTCCAATCCCTCTGTTTGACTTCTAGATTCTTTTTTCCTGGCCTTCCCCTCCCTTACTTTTTTTTTTCTTACCATTATTACTGGGGTGAAGGGAGAAAAGGAAGGTAATGGTGAGGAAGCATTGGTATATGGCCCACTGCCTAGGGTAAATGCCCTGATCAGGCCTAACCATTTTGCAGATGGTGTAGCTGCCCAGGGAACTTGTGTCATGGGCACCCTTGGAGAGGAAGCTGGAAGGGGCCAGCCATGTTTGTGTTTCCCAGGAGGCCTCACCAGTGCTTAATGCAGCTCTTGTTTTGAAATCTCCATGTGCCCACCTAGAACCTTGCTTTAGTGATATGTCAGCTTTGAGGAATACATTAAACTGCTATTGGCCTTAGCTCATTTCTAATGTCTGAATTATTTTTGTACAAGATACCGTCGAGTGAGTGACTCAGATACCATCAAACATATTTCTCATTTTTAAAAAACTTCAGTTTAAATGGAAAGATCTAAGATCCTCAGCTAAAGTTTCTGTGTGGTTAAATAGTTGCACGCTTATTTGCAAACTACTGTACATATTCAGTAATCCAAAGCAAAACAAACTTATGAATAAAAGAAGTATTTGCCTTTGAGCATAATACAGTCCTAGCCCAGTTGTTGTCATGAATGGATGGCCTTTATTGTCCAAAATGAGCTTTCCTATGTTGGTTCTGTTTTGCTCTGGAATGCAGAGTTTTCATTAAAAAAAAAAAAGATCTTAGTTTGATAGAGAAGAGTGACATGGGTCTCTCTCTGATTTCAGTAAATAAGATTGTTTGCTTTCTTTTCTTTGTAAAAATTGTCCTATTATATTTGAAATGGGGTAAGAAGTCTAACTCAGATAACGTAACTTTCTGAAACATTGAGGATATAAGAGATTAATTTTTGTTATCCATTTGACTTGTTTTGTGTTTTTTTGCCTTTGAAATGTAATAAAAAGTAATCAGAATTTGATAGTTGCTCTTTTGAGGATAACTACCACCTTTTCATAGCTGAAGCCTGGTGTCACAGTGGGCAGGTATAATGGAAGACCCAGGTTCCAATCCTGCCTCTGATACTAAGCTTCTAGAATGTAAGCTCCTTGAGGGCAAAGGACTTTCTCATTTTTCTAAACTTTGTATTCTCTTAGTGTCTTGAACGGGGGTCTACACATGATATTTACTAAATAAATGTTGTTTGAATGAATAAATGTACAGTGATACATGCTGACTGTCATTTAATGAGGCGTAAAACAGGGATCCTGAATGCTCATATGCTCACCTAAGGTGTTCTTTATCTTATCAAAGATTTCTTGTACAGAATCTAAATGAGATTCTCTAGCCACCACAACCCTTCATAGATAAAATCACACCAATTGTTCTGAGTCCTGGAACACTACAGTCTCCTCAGAGCATAATAGGAAATAATAATGGGAAAAAATAACAATAAAACAAAAAACAATAAGGAAAAGAAATCTGTGTAAACATCCACATTGAGAAAACAACGTGGATAAAAAGCCCATATTGTTTAGGCTGAAATTGAGTTAGTCCACACATACCTTAGGCAGCTACCACAAATGGACATTGACCAGGGCCCAGAATTGGTTTGTAAAAATAGATCAAGATGGATCACATGGAGGAAATTATGTAGACCTTTCAATAATGCTGTATTGCTCACTGCCGTAAAAACCTCATTTCTTGAATACTGATATTATTCCAATGATGCTGTCTGTCTGGGAATTATGGGACAGCACTGTCTCAGAAGCATCAAAATTGCACGTGACCCAGAGGGCAATGGAAAGATGCATGGTGGATATAAACCTGCAGGCTGAACCATGTTTCTAGTGGTAATGAGCACACAAAGTATTGAAGAGGTGTATGGAATAGAAAAAAGAGGCAGACTGGCTAGTCATACACTCATAATGCGAAGAAAGATAGATAACCCAAGTGCTCTGTTGGTCACCTTGAGATATTAGGTGTGGTCTCGATAGAGGATTTGTTGGAAAGATATGGACAATTGCCCTGACATAGAGGGTTGTGATCCGCATTGGTAAAGGGAATAGGGTTTGCTTTGCAAACCTTAAAGGGTTGTAAATGTTAGTTATTAATAAGGTTTATTGATTAACTGACTTATCTATTCCTGACAATAATCCCATAGAGTTCAAGTAATATTATTCCCATTTTATGAAAGTGAAAGCTAAGTTGACACTCAAATGGGATTAATGTCTCAGCCTTGCTCATGAAAGTCCCTGTTGAAGCTTGTATTGGAGCTAGGTCTTCTGACTTGGTGGAGATAGTAGAGATGAGGATGTAGGTGACTCAGTCTAGATGTGATTGGAGCAGAGGTTTTGCAAGCCTAGAGGATGGCTTTGAGGTCAGCTGCCAGGTTGGCACTTTTGAGCATCACTTGAAGGCTATTGGGAAGAAGGTGACAGAGTGACAGTACAGGGCCAAGAGCCTGGGCCTAGATGGTAGCTGTTCAATGTTGGATAGTGATAGCCAGAGTTCCCCAGGGCAAGTGTGATTTAGAGTATGATGGAGAAACTAGATTTTTGGACAGCCAACAAGGTCACCTGGGTCTGGGGTTCATTTCCTCCAACTATAAAAAGCCTCTTGCTTAGGACTTGGGTGACCAATTGGTTTGACACCAACCACATAACTTCCCAGAGATCTTCATTTGGGGAGTAGGACCTGAAAGCTTTCCCTACCACAGTTCCCCAGACCCTGAATGGCCAGCACAGGAACTAGTTCTGGTGGAAGAATCTCCATGCTTTTTTCCTGTTCTCTGAGTCAAAGTGCACAGACAGAGCCAAAGCACAATGAAGGTTTTGTTCATTTAAAAAAAACAACATCCTTTTCACTATAGCTTGGTTAATAATCCCCAGTAGAATTTTCACTTGTAGCTAACTTGCCTCATAAACCTTTTTCAAGGTTTTGGTAACAGATAACAATCCCTTGGGATTTCACAGTCCATTCTACTTCTAGATAATGATTTTCTTACTGGAACTTGCTCAGCAACAGCAAAGGAAAAGAGTTTGGGGGACGGGATCAGGGCTATAAATTCATCTACTTAGGATGGGACTGACAGGCATACTAGAGGTCGAGTGTAGGGAGACAAGCTCATGAAGCATGGAATTGTAAGCAAATCCTTTATGTAAGCAGGCCAGGTTAAGGATAGATGGGAGGTGAAGGATAATTCTGAGAGCTCACATTTATAGAGTGCTTTAAGGTTCTCAAAATACTTTACATATTTAACTCATTTGATCCTTTTAACACCCCTTAGAGGTGGGGGCTATCATTGCCCTCATTTTTTTTTTGTTCAGTCATATCTGACTCTTTGTGACCCCTTTTGGGGTTTTCCTTGAACCTCAGTTTCCTCAGCTGTAAAATGAAGGCAGTTAGGGGGCACAATGGATAGAGTGCCAGACCTGGAGTCAGAGTTCCAAGTTCAAATGTGACCTCTTACAGCTGTATGACCCTGGGCAGGTTACTTAACTCTGTCTCCATTTCCTCATTTGTAAAATGAGCTGGCAAAGGAAATAGCAAATGACTCCTATGTCTTTGCCAAGAAACTCCCATGGATAGAACTGAAGGAATTTCATATAATAAAATAAAAGGAAGATATGTTTTCTGTCCTCTGGGATTATTGGCAGCATGCCAAAAATCTAAAACACTTTTTACTTTAAAATTTGGACAAGAATACTTTAAAAATTGCAAGGTCGCTTTCATATGGAATTCATATTATGCCTTTAATTGTCCCCACAATAGAGGATATGCATATGGGCAAGGTGGCTGATGGGAAGCTGGCCTAGGAATGAAGTGAAACATGGTTGGTTTGTGTGCTGGTAAATGTTTCACAGCTGATTCTCTGGAAAAAAAATGTACACAGCACATATTTTTAAGTTTAATTTGCATTATTAACATTTTCTCCATCACTTTCTTAAGATAGATGATCACCAAATAAGTAAATCAAGGCCTGATTTGTAGCATTTGCTGATTTCTGAGGTGTGGGTGTTGAAAATTTAACCACTGGCTCTCATGATCGAGTTCAGTTGGCTGCAGCATACTGCTAGAGCCCACCTAGATGAAGGCGGACACAGAAGGCTCTTGCTAATCAGGATGGGGGAGGGGGAGAGCTACGGCAAACAGAGCCTATTTTCAGAATGAGATCCCAAGTTGCTCCTAATTTCACAAAAGCAATAAGCCAGTTCTCTGGAAAGGCACGGAGGAGTCCATTGCTAGGAATCCTGATTGGCGCCTCAGGCATTCACAGAGCGTGGACCAAGTGTGCTGGCACACCTGGCCCACACTCTACACTTGCAGTGCTTGGAGGCACACTGGCCCTTGTGTTGTGCTGGTTCTGCTTCCTTCTGGTTATTTGTTTCCTCAGTGCTGAGCAAGAAAGTAACAAGTGCGTGAAGCTTTGGCTCCTTTCGTGGGTCACCGGAGCAGAAGGACAAATGGTGATTCTTGGAATGAAATCTGACATTAAGGTGTCTCAGAGTGAGCTTCAGGCACCAGTGATTGACAGCGCTCCTTTTCTTCCTCCCCCCCCCCCCCCCCCCCCCCCCCGTCATCGTTCACGGAAATTCCCCACCAAACAAGTTTAACTCGTGGAACTTTTCATTTTGCTTCTGCCTTATTTCCTAAGAGAAAATATTAGAGGTCATAAGGATTTTGGCTGCGATAGAATCAAGGAAATACTGACTGAGATGCAAGGCTGAAAGATCGGGGGAGGGGTTAGCGATACCTGATAAAGGTTAAAGTTTTTGTTGGGTGCCTTTGTAAGTTTTCCAGGGGAGGGAAGGTGGATTTTTGTATCTTCTAAGCTTTCAGAATATTGTAATTTATATGATTTATATGATTTCATATATGTAATTTACATAATTTCAGGAACCTAAAAAAGTCTGGGGTGTGTATGTTTGTGTATGTATATGTGTATATATATGTATATATAGCCGTATGTATATATAGTAACGTGTATTTATGGTAATGTGTATATATGTTTAGCTCTCTTTATGTATATGTGTATAAACACACACATGCATATATATACACATATATGTATATATAACTGTATGTCTATATAGTGATGTGTATGTTTATATATTTTAGCTCTCTATGTGTATGTGTATGTGTGTATATATATGCATATACACATACATATGTGTATGCATATATACATATATACTATATGTATGTATACACAATGATGTGTATATATTTATATATATTTAGCTGTCTATATGTATATGTGTGTGTATGTACATATACAAGCAAATATACACGTACATTTAGCAAATATTTATTGAGCACCAGCTATGTGTTATTTACCTACCTGAGCAGAAAATTGTAATTGTGCTCTGAGGGCAATGAGATAAAATTCCCATTACAGATCTCAATCATCTGCTCTGTGTTGTGCTTTGAGTATGTTGTACTTTGTATGTACAAAGTACATGCACGTACAAAGTATGTACTTTGAGGTATGTTGAGGTTAAGTGACTTGCCTGGGGGCATGCAGCTATTAAGAGTCAGGACGGGATTTGAATCCAGGTCCTCCTGGCTGTAAAGCAGAGTTTTATCTATTATGTCATGTAGCATTGTGGAATAGTATAAAGAGTGTTGGTTTTGGAATCAGTGGTACTGGGTTCAAAACCTTCTGCTTACTAACTGGTTTTGAATTGAACAAGCCATCTAAACTGTCTTCAGTTTCCTCATTTTAACCAATCAAAAACCAAACATTTTTAAGTACTTACTATGTGCCAGGCACTGATCTACTTTCAAATATGAAACTGTCCTTACCCTTAAGGGGCTTACATTGTGTTACAACACATAAGTTTATAAAAAGTAAGTGTACGGTAGTTTTTTGGGTGAGAGATGCTAGCAGCTGTGGGGATCAGGAAAGGCCTCACACACGTTGTGATGCTTTACCAGACCTTCGCTGCTGAGGTCACTTTTAGCTCCAAATCTATGATTCTGTGAACTTAAAACTAATATTAGATTAATGGACTGCTAGCCAGATTTATTGACCTTTACAGCTTGAAATTTATCCCCAATTATATCTATTCCATCCTGGTACTGAACAAGCAGACATAAATCTTAGTTTTGACAGAAATAAATGAAAAAATCCTTGGTTGTTTTTTTTTCTTTCTTAGCACTTGAAAGTTGTTCATCAAGTTGTTGTTATTGTTTAGTCATTTTCAGTCATGTCCAACTCTTCATGACCCCATCTGGGGTTTTCTTGACAGAGATACTGGAATGGTTTGCCATTTCCTTCTCTAGGAAGGAAATTTTACAGATGAGGCAACTGAGGCAAAGAGGGTTGAATGACTTGCCCAGCCTCACACAGCTAGTAAATGTCTCAGGCTAATTGTTATTATTTCAATCAAAGACTTTCCAAAGAGTGCTACAGATTATTGCAAAGACTTTTCATCTGATTTAGGAGAATGAACCCATAGTAGGAGCATTTAGACATGCCTATACAATGGTTCTTATGTATCATCCATCTCCTTCCCCCAAAGAAACTAATATTGTATTTCTAGCCTCAACACCCAGCAGGCAGGCAGGTGGTGTCATTGTGCCAGATGCTTCTGCCTTAGGAGTTAACCTAGATTCAGGGCTTCTTTGTTGCTGAGAACTTTGCAAACAGGGAAAATGGAGCTCCATTATCCAAATAACTGTAAGCACCTACAATAACAAAAACCTACAATAAGCTAAGGATAAGGGACTGATAACACTAAGTGAGATATAACTGTGGCTTATTGTTGGGAATTCTTTACTTTAGGCTTTTCAAATACCAGGTGCCCAGGTTTTAGCTCAAATAGCTTAGTCCAAATTAGTATTTAATTATAAAAAATGGGAAATGTCCCTTTTTCCATACAGATTAAACTTTTTTTTGGGAAAAACCCTCTAGTTTTTAATATTGGAGAATAGTAGAAAAGAGCATTGTCAATTTTAAAATTAAGCAAATGTGCTCACATCACCTGTGTTGATTAATGCCTTGAGATTGTTACTTCAAAACAGACATCAAGACTGAAAGAGGAATGGGTGGAAGGTGGGCACTCAAGTGGGATGGATGTTAAATCAGGTGAACCTTTTGGATCATTAATTCCACAAACATTTATTAAGTGCCTTCAATATACCAGATACTGTGCTGTGTGCTGGGAATACAAAGATTAAAATGAAATAGTCTCTTCTTCTAAGTAGTTTACACTCTGCTCTACTTTGGGAGGGGAATTTAATATATCCATTAGTAAATAAATGCAAGGTCTATACCAAGTATTATTTACTAACTCATTGTGCAACCTGGAGCAAATCACTTACCTTCTAGGGTCTTAAGTTCCCTCGGTTATAAAGTGAGGGGCCAGTAAATGTCTGAGGTCAGATATGAACTCAGGCACTCCTGACTCCAGGGCCAGTACACTATCCACCACTTAGCTGCCCCAGGTGAAAGGTAGAAATATATAATCAGTGTGGAAAGATAGGTTAAGTTCAGAGTGTGAAGGCCGTTAAATGCCAGAGGAGTTTGTACTGGATCCACAGAGTATAGGGAACCCTAGGAGTCTGCTGAGTAGATGAGGAACATGGTCAAATTTGTCCTTTGGGAAAATCAGTTTGATGATTTCTCTGAGCTCTGATTTCCTCATTAGTAAAATGGTGATAATATCATGTATACTATCTAACTCGGTATTATTATGAAGCCCAAATGAGGTCATGTATGTAAAATACTTTATAAATGTCAAAGCACTCTCATAAATAGAAGCCATTATGATTATCATCACCATCCATATAAGCCTATGAAGTAGTCAGAATAAGCAAGAAATGAAACTTCTAAGTTAATAAGAAGCAATGTGGTACAATAGACAGAGAACTGGACCTGGAATCAGAAAGACTTTAGTTCAAAATTCTGTCTCAGATACTTAGTGACAGTGGCACCCTAAGCCTCAGTTTCTTCGTCTGTAAAATGAGGGGGGAGGATTGTATTGATGACTTGTAAACTTCCTTACAGTTCTCAATCTAAAATCTTATCGCATTTGAATAGTGCATTACAATTTACAAAACACTTTCCTCTCTAAGACTTTATGAAGCAGGAGGTATAAATATTATTATCTTCATTTAACAGATGAGGAAACTATGAGGCTCAAAGATTTTAAATAATTCATTGAAAGACACATAGCCAGAGTAGCAGAGCTAGGGCTTGGAGCCATATCTTTTGCCTCCAAAACCAGCTTTCTTTTCCAGTCCACCTATATCCATTAAGATACTGAATATTGGACCTAGACTTTCCTTCCCAGCCCAGACTAGGAATTGTCACCCATTATTTTTACTTGAACAAATTAAGTGGTTTTTTTCTAAACAGGCTACATTATGTATAAGATCTCTGGAAAATCTCTGTTGGTTGTTGGTAACATAGTTTGTTTTGTGAATACAGTTGTGCAGGAAGAGTGACTGACAATCCAAATACCTTGAGGCCAGATTCAACAAATATTTGGAGAGGCTGAGGAAGTGCACTGACATATATGCGTTCTTGTTAATTTTCTGCTACTGTTGATGTTTTTCATCTTTTTCACTTTTCATCTATCTCCCTGCTTCCCTTCCCTCAACCATGAGTGAGTCGATGAGCCCAAAGGTTGATCGCCTTTGTGTGCTGTGAGGTTTATAAAGGCATCTAGCACACTTTGGTATATTTGTGCAGATGAAAATGAGTGTTGAATGGGATCCTGGCAGATAGTCCGCACACCAGCAGTCTCTCTCTCACACTTACTTCCAAGGACACAAATGCATCCACGCAAACGCAGCCACCTGACCCTGGTCCACCAGATCATGGCCTGACCAGCTTGCCCTGTCAGCTGCAACTCTAAGCTGCCTTCACCCTTCCTCTGCCAGTAGCAGCTGCTGACCCTGGGGTGTTGGTGTGAAAAAATTCGGCAGCGTGGGGAAGAAAGCAAGAACAGCAGCACGTGGGAGCATGAGACATGTGGATGGGGAGCAATGTTGCATATGATTAATTGTGTAGTTTTCTTGTGGGCTGGGCAGGAGGCTTTGGTTTCCCTAGCTGACTACTTACTATTATCAATGATTTGGCTCTGTGGCTTTATCAAGCACTAGTTTATTATAAATGCTGAGCCTCTGGGAATCTGGTTATAACAATTCACTTGAGTAGTGGTTTGTTATCTGCGCGTATGTGAATATAATTTCAATCCTATGCTTCATTCAACCTATCCAGTTTTTCACCAAGACATTGGATGCTAGGCAATATATTAGCACATTGCCATCAGTCTTATATGTCATACTTCTTTCCCTCTTTCTCCATTTTCTATCACCTCTTGCTGTGGGAGTCATAATCTAGAAAGGATGTGATAAACTAGAACACTATGGCTTCATACAAAATCTTTATGACAGCCTAGACCCAAGCTCATATCCTGAGCACAACTGCTCAAGATGTAGTCTCTCCCTCTAGTAGCATGAAAGCTCTTTGAGGGTAGGAAATGGCTTACTTTTGTAAGCCACCATGTATCCTCAGCAGGTAGCCTGGTGCCTGGCACATAATACATACCTGTTGATTAATTGATTCTTGGAGCCCCATTAAAGAAAAAGTAGTAGCTTGGGGAACATTAATCAGCTTATAAAAAGGTGTATAATGCTATTTATTATAAGACAGCTGAACTGAAGTGGCTCTAAAATGGGCACATTATTAACGGTAAGATTACAAGATCCATTATTCTTTTGATATATGAGTACTCCCTCCAATGGGGTGATGAAGTGGACAGAGCACCGGGTTCAGAATCAGGAAGACTCATCTTCCTGAGTTCAAAATTGGCTTCAGACATTTACAAGCTGTATGATCCTGGGCAAGTCACTTATCCTTGTTTGCCTTAGTTTCCTCATCTGTAAAATGAGCTGGAGAAGGAAATGGCAAATCATTCAAGAATCTTTGCCAAGAAATTCAGATATAACCACAAAGGGAGTCATGAAGAGTCAGACATGACTGAACAATATCTCTCTCCAATAAGGAGATTGCCCTTTAGTAGATGGACTTCTTTTCTTCCTGTGCTTGAAAAAAATCCATCTCCTCTCAATGCCTTTACTTCCTCACTACCCACTGCTTCCTCAGTCCTTTGCAATCTAGTCTTCATTCTTGCTACTGTCCTGAAAACAATGATGATCCACGTGGGCAAATCTAATGGCCTTTTTCTTTTAGTCTTCATTTTCTTTTACTTTTGTGAAATGTTTGGCACTGTTGACCACTATTCCTCCCAAATACTATCTCTACCCTAGATTTAAGGGATTCTCCTTTTACCAGTATAACCACTTCTTCTCTCTCTCCTTAGCTGACCCTACATCCTTTCATTTCCCCTTACTGTAGGTGTTCTCCAAGGTCTATCCTTAGCTCTTTTCTGTCTCTACATTCTTTCATTTGCCAACCTCGTTCATCCCCACAGCTTCAACTACCCATTTCTATGTATATGACTCCTAAACATGTATTTTCAGTCCTGACACCTTTTCTCAGTTCCACACCTACCCCCCAACTGCCTTCAGGACATCTTTCCTGGATGTTTTACCAGCACCTCAAACTTGACATGTCTAAAACTGACATTGTTATCTTTTCCCCTAAACCTTCTTCTTTTGATCTCACTATTTTTGCCTAAGTTTCTATCATTCAGCCACTCTCTCAGGTTCTTAACCTTAGTGTTATCTTTAACTCTTTCCTCTCTCTCATCTCGCATATCCATTCAATTTCCATGCCTTGACAATTTCACTTCTGTAATATTGCCTAGGGCAGCTAGGTGGTGAAGGGCATAGAGTACTGGGCCTGGAGTCAAGAAGACTCCTCTTTCTGAGTTCAAATCTCGTCTCAAACTCCTACTAGCTGTGTGATCCCAGGCAAGTCACTTAACCTGGTTTGTCTCAGTTCCCCATCTGTAAAATGATCTGGAGAAGAAAATGGCAAACCAGTATCCTTGCCAAGAAAACCCCAATTGGCGTCATGAAGAGTTGGACAAGACTGAAAAATGGCTCAACTCAATAATATCTCCTAGGTGGCCTCCCTTTGCTATCTCCATAATAACCATTTTAGTGATGGTCCCCATTACAACCCTCTTGGGCTATTGTGAAATTCAACTAATGGGTCTTTTCTCTTTCTCTGTCATCATTCTAATTCATCCATTAGTACCTGAGGGAAGTGATGGAAGAGTGTGTTTTCTTTGGAAATCAAATCTTTGGTTTAAGGAGTTCTTAACTGAGTGTTTGTGGACTTATTTTTTAAAAAAAATTTTGATAACTGAATTTAAATGTAATTGTTTTGATTTATAAATCCTATGTATTTTATGTATTTAAAAACATTATTCTGAAAAGGAGTCCATAGGCTTCATCAGACTCACCAAAGAGTCCATGATACAAAAAAAGCTAAGAACCTCTGTGTGGCTTCATATTTATTTAATTTCTATAGTGTACTGGAGATTAGGGACATGAGGCAATTGAGAGGGGATTTTTTTTCTTTCTTTCTTTGTTTTGCTATGGCCAGTTTGATGTATTTATAAAATGCTCACATGTTCAGAAGAACTGTCCATGGTAATGAAGTGACCTGCTACCCACTTCTTCCTGGCCCCACCTTTGAAGATGTATTTAAGGATGCCTAGGAATCTTGACCCACCCATTTGAATCACTGGGGGTTGCAATAATCACCAAACCTCTGACATTTAAAGCTTTCCTACCATTTCAGTCTTCTTATACTTTACTCCACTTTAAATAATTTAGGATCAACCTATGCTGTCCTACATGCTATTCCTCACACATGGAAATCCTTGTCCTAATTCCATGCCTTTGTACAGGCTGTCCCTTGCCCCCTCATCTTTACCTCTTCCTTTCTTCTATCCCACCTTCTGCAGGAGGATTTCCTTGGTTGCCCCTGCTGTCAATGCCTTTCCACTAAGATTATTGTTTATTTATAATATATACATACATATGTATCTATATCTATAGCTATATGTGGAATATTTCCAGTTATTTGATGTTGCCTCCCCTGTTAGAATGTATACTCCTTGAGGGCAGGGACTGTTTTTGCCTTTCATTGTATCCCTAGGATTTAGCATAGTGTTTAACACATAGAAAGTGTTTGATGATGCTTGTTGACTGATTGACCCCTAGCTTTTGGGCATTCAGTTGGTCCCTCTCCACAGCCAGTACAGAGCTTGACCTCTGCTATCTGCAGGCTCTGGAATATTATTTATGGCCAGAATGGAAGCAGGAGGACCACCTGCCGGCTTCTAGGGGATTAAGACAAAGATGAACTAAACTCAATCCCTAGGAACTGGAAGTGGTGATTCTGATTCTGTGCAGTCTCTGAGACATCCTCCCTGGGAGTCTGGCTGCATAGCAAGTACATTGGGAAAAAAAAATCATCATTTAGTGAGTGACTAGCTTCCTGTGTTGGGTTGAACTATGGGCACCCATCAGGCTAGCTGATGCCAGGCCACAAAATTGGAATCGTTTCTGGCCTTTCCTCCCATGTGAAAATCTACAGCTAACTCTACAATCCATTAGACATCTTCTAGGCCAAGTCTAGTTCTATAAGCACAATTTTACATTTGTATGAGTGTTTATAGCTTCTTTACATTGTCTTTTATGCTCCCTGTGACAACTGTCAGAGGTAGGGAGGTCTGTTATATGATTTTTTTTTAACAGATAAGGAAATTGAGGTTCAGACAGCTGGAGTCACTATACCATGGACAACATATTTAGGATGCAGAAGGACCAGGATTGGCACCCAGGTCTTATGACTCCCAGTATAGTGAGCTTGTTATGCAATGAAAAACAAAGATATTTTATTTTCTGGTTTATATATTTATTTAACAAAAATTTGTGATCTGCACTTTGTGTGGATCAGGCTACACATGGACTGTTGCAAGGTTTGGCAAATTATGGCCTGTAGGTCAAATCTGGCCTGCCTTTTGCTTTTGTATACCCTGCAAGTTAAGAATGTAAGCTCATGGGCTGCACAAAAACAGACATTTGGCCAGTGGGCTGCAATTTGCTATTTGCATTTGTTGTTTTTTTTGGGTGCCGCATTTTAAGAGAAATACTGAGAAACTAGAATGCATCCAGGTGTTAGGGTCTAGGGCAAATATGATGGTGAGGAATCTGGAAACCATGCTATATGAGGAAGAATTGAAGCAATTGGGGACATTTTAGCCTCAAAATTAAAAAGAGATATGAGAGTTCCCTCGAAAACTTGTCAGCCAACTCACTTGAAAACCAGTCATGTAGTTGAGATAATAGACTTATTTTATGCTGTTCCAAAAGGCAGAACTACAATTTTTGGGTGGAAGTTATTTTGAAGCCACTTTTGGCTTAATGTAAGGAAGAACTTCCTAATAATCAGAATTGCTCAAACTGGAATAGTCTGCCTTGGGCAGTCATGCACTCCAAGTATCTGTTTGATCAGATTCAGCTGTTTACATGTACATTCTTTTATAATACTTGCCATCCAAGAGTTACATCTCTCAAGTAGAAGTTGGATGACCATCTGTCTAGGATCTCTTAGAGGATCTCTAGGTAAGACATTGGATTGGAGAATCTCTAAGGACCATACCAGTGTTAAATTCTTTAATTTTGTAAAATTCCTCAGTGATTGAGATAAACTCATCTGCTAGATGAATAGAACAAATAGATCTGTCCAAGCTGATGTTATTCCATAGATGACCCTTCTATTCTCTGAGGACCCCATCCTTCATCTTTCCATCTGTACCTATTCTATGGGATTACCTAAGGTCCTCTCAGTAGTAGCAATGTGACATTTCTATTGAAATGCTTTATAAGGGTAAGTTTCAGATGTGTTTACCATGAGCTTAGATTTAAAAAAAAATAACATATGGAAAACTGAATTTAATTCACCCAGAGGCAATTTAAGTAAAATAATGTTCTGTGATAATTCCTTCAAATGTCTGAGTTATTGAATTAAATCCTTGCCTATTTCGCCATTTTCTTAGTTTCATAGGAAAAAAAAAAGAAAAGATCGGACTGATAAAGAAAGCTTAAGAACATTTGTGTTGATGCCATCATGAGGTTTTTTGGATAAGTGGAGTTTGATCATAACCCGTAAATGATTGTTTTTCATTCAGTTCCAAATTCAAGTCATGGTAAATATCAATGAACATAAGGAAGTCTAGTATAGCCAAATCTGATTACAAGATGTCATCAGATACTTTAAGCTGGTTGGGTGTCTGGATAGCAAGAAAGATTACATCTAATGAAGGAAGTGGGGTTTATTTTTTTTATGTATCAAAGTGGGCCTGTAACTTGTTTGGTAGTTCAAAAAGTCTTTCTTAGAAAAGAGCAACTATTGCTTCTCTTTATTTGAAAATGTTAATACTATAGTCAAAACTGTTCCATAGAAGAGATTTTTTTGTTTTCCTCTTAAAGAATCCAAGTGGTACAGTGGATAATGTTGGACTTGGAGTCAGAAAGACCTGAGTTCAAATCTAGCTTCAGACGTTTGCTAGTTGTGTCACGCTGGGCAGTCACTTAACCTTTCAGTGACTCCGTTTCCTCATCTGTAAAATGGGGATAATAATTCCTTATCTCCTACGATTGTTGTGAAGATCAAATGAGATCATACTTGTAAATAATTTTGTAAATACCATATAACTATTATTATTATTATTGTTTTACATTAGCAAGAGTGATTTCTTAAGTTTGAATGCTGTTAAGTAAATAGATGAGAGGAATCATGTTGTAGTGGATAGAGAGCCAGCCTTATAGTCAGAAAGACCCAGTTTTGAGTCCCAACCTGAGTTTATTATCTCTTCTGCCCCTAAAATATACTGACTATGAGATCCTGGGCAAGTAACTTAACTTTCCAGTCTCCAAGGCAACTCTCTGAGGATATGTTTCAGAGTAGTTGCCACTGTTTTGGTAATTACTTCTCCCAGAGTTCCCAGCATCATAAAGATATATAGACATACTGTAATTTAAAGTGTAGTGAAAGCAATACTGGATAAGGTATTTCAGAGTTGGAAGGCCTTGGTGGGCATCTAGTCTAATCCATACCAGAAAAATAATCTCTTCTATGTTGTACCTGGCAAGTAATGATCTTTGTTGTATTCAGTTCTATCTGACTCTTTGTGACCCCATTTGGGGTTTTCTTGGCAAAGATACTGGAGTGGTTTGCCATTTCCTTCTCCAGCTCATTTTACAGATGAAGAAACTGAGGCAGACAGGGTTAAGTGACTTGCCCAGAGTCACAAAGTAAGTGTCCGAGGCAAGATTTGAACTCAGGAAGATGAGTTTTCTCAATTCTAAGCCCCAGTGCTGTATCCACTGTGCCACCTAGCTGCCCCAGCTAGTTATCTAGGCTTTGCCAAAAGACCTTCAGTAATGGTGGTCCCACCTCAATTGGGGCTATTTTTTAATACTGGCCCATATTCTTCTCCAATATAAACTTCTGAGATTTGTCCTTACACACAAGACCCTTGGGTGCAAGTTGAATCCAAATCTCAATTACTGGCCTGAAGTTTTTAGTTTTTAGTTTTTTTTCCATTTTGTTAATTAATTAATTTTTAGTTTTCAACAATCACTTCCATAAGCTTTTGAGTTTTAAATTTTTATCCCTACCTCTCTCCCCACCTCCCTCCCTTAGACAGTGAGCAATCTGATATAGGCTCTACATATACATTCCTATTAAACATTTTCACATTAGTCATGTTGTAAGGAATAATTAGAACCAATAGGAGTAATCATAAAAAAGAGGAAACAAAACAAAACAGAAGAAAAAAAAGAGCAAATAGTACGCTTCAATCTGCATTCAAACTCCATAGTTCTTTCTCTGGATTTTCTAACATGAGACTTCTGGAGATGTCTTAGATCCTTGCATTGCTGAGAAGAGTTAAATTGATCAAAGTTAGTCATCACACAGTATGGCTGTTACTGTGTATAATGTTTTCCTGGTTCTGCCCACTTCACTCAGCATCAGTCCATACAAGTCTTTCCAGGTTTTTCTGAAGTCTGCTTGCTCATCATTTCATATAGCACAATAGTATTCCATTACATTCATATGCCACAACTTGTTCAGCCATTCCCCAATTGATGAGCATTCCCTCAATTTCCAATTCTTTGCTACCACAGAAAGAGCTGTGTATTTTTGTACATGTGGGTCCTTCTCCCATTTTTATGATCTCTTTGGGATACAGACCTAGGAGGAGTATTGCTGGGTGAAAAGGTATGCACAATTTTATAGTCCTTTGGGCATAGTTCCAAATTGCTCTCCAGAATGGTTGGATTACTTTACAACTCCACCAACAATGCATTAGTGTTCCAATTTTCCCACATCTTCTCCAACATTTATCATTTTTTTTGTTTTGTCATGTTGGTCAATCTTATAAGGCCTAAAGTTTTTAAAGTAATGAGGCCAAGATCTAGTCACCTGTCATTAGGAAGTGCCTTGTCCATGTATGTACATATAGCACTTAGAAATATTGCAGGGCCATCTCCAGTCGTCCTGATCTATATCTCGCCACTGGACCCAGATGACTCTGGAGGAGAAAGTGAGGCTGGTGACCCTCTCTCACTCAAATCAAAGTCAGTTGCAAGTCATGTCATCGACTCACTGATGTCATGATCCTCTTCGAGAACAAAGGACAAACACAACAACTTAGAAATGTTACCTGGGTCTGGAAATTTACCTGCCACTAGGACAGACCAGACTATTGTGGTTGAGGCAAACCACATAAGTATTATGAAAAACAGAACTGCGTTTTCAGGAAATGCTACTAGTAACAACTGACTTTGAAGAGTTTTACCAAAACAGTGGCAACTACTCTGAAACATCCTCAGAGAGTTGCCTTGGGGGCTAGAAAGTTAAGTGACTTGCCCAGGATCTCACAGTCAGTATATGTCGGGGTAGAAGAGATAATGAACTCAGGTTGGGACTCAAAACTGGGTCTTTCTGACTCTGAGGCTGGCTCTCTATCTGCTACAACTGAGTTTGGAGAGTATTTGACATCTTTATCTCATTTGAGCTTCATGGCAACTCTGCGAAGTAGTTACTAATAAGTATTATTATGCCCATTTTACAGATGAGTAAACTGAGGCCAGGAGTGGGTAAATGTCTTGTCCATAGTCACATAGCTAGTAAATGTCTGAGGACAGATTTGAACTTGCGTCTTCTTGATTCAAGGCCGAGTACTCTTATCCACTGTGCCACTTAGTTGCTTCTGGGTCACAAGGTCACAGGAGTGGAAGCTTGAGTTCTGGTTGGACGTGGAAAATGAATAACCTGAAAGCTATCCATAGCCTTTTGAGAAACAATAAAAGCTATTTTATCCCCAAAGTGAAAAAAAAATGAAGAGAATTTGGTCTCTTGAAGAGTCATTTCATTTAAATTACTCACGCTACACTGCCCAATGTAGGCTACATTAGAAAACCAAGCTGACTTTCACTTGATGACTTCTTACAGTCTTCCATTGGGAAAAAAATGTTCATTGAGTAATAAAATGGGATCATGTCTGTGGTGATGCCTGCCGTATTTGGGGGGACAAAAGGAATGCCAGAATTTGATCTACAGTTGGGTTTGATTTCCAGGTTCCAGTAGGACATCTTAGGCATTGCAGGCAGGTTCCAGTTTTCTATAAGGAAGCTTCAGATAGAGGCTTTTTGTCAGCCAACAACTTATCTTCACTGTGACTGACTAGATATGGGATACTTCTGGCTCTCCCTTGTACCCCTTCTTCTGGCTAGTTCTAATTTGTCTCTCAGAGATGCCCAAACTTAGAGATATCTCCATTCCAAATGTTCATATGAGCTATTTGTGCCTGAGCTGTGGTAGAGCCTTGTATGCTTGTATTGGTCTGATCAGCCACGGCTGGACACACTGTACCTTGATCCCAACATAGTGACATCATTTTGGGCCTTTTCAAGAATGAAGGACAACAACCACAAATTTGTCTCTCACCTATTCAGCTACAAACTCCGTAACCTTTTCCCATCCCTCATGATCTGGCAGAAAGGATTTGATAAAAATAGTTTTTTATAAGATTTGAGTTTTGAGCTACATAACCTAAAGTGTATGGGTTGTTCAAGGAGGACTAGTATTTTTGGTGTGAGGGCTTGCTGACTCTTTCCACCTTTGGTATCTCCCTGGCACTCAACTCTTACCTATAACTCCAAGGAGTTGTACCATACACAGCAGCCACACCCCGGTAAACCATCTAGGCAAACAGGCTAACCCAGGTAGAGGTTAACTGACAGGCATCAAACCCGTCAGTGAGTTAGGGAGGTGTCAATGGGCAGATGAGAACAATTTATTCCAATGGCCATGAAGGCAACTGAAGCAGGTGCTGTAGAGCGCTTGGAGCTTGGTCAGACATCCAAGATGCCGAGGTCATCCACTGCATTCTAGCCATTGCTAGTCTTGCCGCTGGACTTCCATGACTCTAGAAGAGAGAGTGAGGCTGATGACTTTGTGCAACTCTGTCTCACTTAAATCTAATTCACTTGCAAGTTAAGACATCGCTCATGATATCAATGGTCCTCTTTGAAAACAAAGGACAAACAACAAACTTAGTTTCTGTGCTATGGATCTAGATGCTTAATTTGTTTAGAGGGTTTTTCAGCCAGAGAGAAGGATCCTGATGTACTAAGTATATATAGAGCTGATCTGAAAAATGGTGAAATTCCTTTGGCAAAATTCTGTCTGCTTGATATAGAGATTAATCTATTTGCTGATCATCTATTTGAATATTTAAATCATCCCAGCATCAGAATTTTATGATTATATAGACAACCCAGTCAAGTGGATTTGAGTTTGGAAATGGTTTTTTACCTCCTGGTACTGCTTTAAACTCCATTCATTTTTGGTATAGTCTAAATTCCACCCTCAGCCCTTTTTTACTATTTTTGTTTCAGTCTCTTCAAAACCAAACACTTGGACCTGTTCTTTCACCAAACACTTGGATCTTTCCTTGAATTTCCTTGAATTCATGAAATCTACATTTCTTTCCTGGTATTTCTTCCCTCCAACACAAACTCTGAATGCAAGAGTTCAGACTGCTTACTGGAACTCTTCCGATCTTAATTTGCCTTTACCCCACCCCTAGACATTACCTAGATCTTTTCCTGAAAAGAGTCTGCAGGACAAAGCCCAAAACTGTATCACAAAGACAGACACCACGTTCCAGAATAGTTGAAAGCAAGGTGTGAGTTGCCAGGGTGGTGTGAAGTTGCAGTATTTTTCTAAAGTATTTCCAGACTATTGGCTTTATTCTCTAATCATTCTTGTGATTTTTCTCTTAGTAAAATGAATTTAGGGCAACTAGGTGGCACAGTGGATAGGGTCCTGGGCCTGGAGTCAAGAAGACTCCTCTTCCTGAGTTCTAATCTGGCCTCAGACACTTACTAGCTATGTGACCCTGGGCAAGTCACTTAACCCTGTTTGCCTCATTTTTGTCTTTTGTAAAATGAGCTAGAGAAGGAAATGGTAAACCACTCCAGTATTTCTGCCAAGAAACCCAAATGGGGTCATGGAGAGTTGAACATGACTGAAAAATAACTTAACAACAACAACAACAACAAAAATGAATTCAAGAGAATGGTCATAAAAAATCTGGCAACATTCCTTTAAGGAGACTCTGACTGGGCTCTTAGCTGTAAGCTATGGAAGGTGAACCTGAAGGAAATTAAAACAATCACTGGTATGTATTTTCCCCACAATGAACAGATCACAATTTATTCCTCTTACTTTTATTTACAGAAGACAAATTTGTGTGCAAAACACCAGCCATTGCTGATATTGTGATCCTGGTAGATGGCTCATGGAGCATTGGGAGATTCAACTTCAGACTGGTTCGCCTTTTCTTGGAAAATTTGGTGACGGCTTTCAATGTGGGAGAAAATAAAACTCGAATAGGTAATGTTTATGGTTTTACTGGTATCAGTGACAATAAATTCAATGTAAAATTCTTCAATGTTTAGGCATTATAGATACAGTAAGACCCCTTTCTACAGTGGCTTGTAACATATGCTGCCACTTTTGAATGGGTGGTTGTACCTGGTTGCCTAATATGGCACCTTTACTATAGCACAACTAATGATAGAGGCTTCTTGGTCTCTTTTATTCAATGACTCTTTAAAGAAGTTAAATCATAAGCATTTACAAGATGAAAGGGTGAACATGGAGTCTTACTAAGGCTTGCCCATGTCAATACTTCAGGGATGCTCTCTCCATTGAGATGGATTGCAACCTTTTTAAGTTTTATTAGGTGGTCCTTGGAGGTTCCTGTGGTAGAAAAATAATCACTCTGAAACCAGGTCGGGGATGAACTCCTCCAGATTTAGCTAGACTAGTCTTTACAAAGGCAATCTTTCTATCTTCCCTGCCTGCTATGGCCTTTGAGAAATCTAGGATCAGTTCCAAACCTCAAGGACATTGATGGAGGTGAAATCTGCTTCATTGTATTTAGAATCCATAGGTGCATTCCAAAGGTTAAAAAAACTTTTTTTTTAAGTATAGAATTATAATCATTGAGCATTCAAAACACAGCCCTCTATTTTTTTAAAAGCTTAAAATTATACTGTGTAATAAAAATTAATGGATTTATTCTTTTACAATTATAAAATTATAGTTAGTTGAATAATCAATCCTTCATCATTTGGAGTTAGGGATGGAAAGCCTGTGAGAAATCAAATCCTCCCAAATGTGGAATTAAGAAAATTGGACACAATTTCAGTCCAAGAGAAGTTTTGCCAAATTAAGGCTGGCCAACAAAGACGCCGGAAACCTTTGAACAATGTATTAATTTCATCTTATAACTCATGATTTAACTTCTTTAAAGAGTCATTTAATAAAGTTATTCCTTTGGGAAGTAAAAAGGCAAATTCTAGTCATTTTGTCTGCACATAAATTAAGCAAATCATATCGTCAGTTATGAATTGGTTTCCCATTTTGGCCAGAAAATATAAATTTTCTTAGCAGATGGGTATGGATTGGTTATATAGTTTGATGGGATTCTTTTCTATGAAAAACACATCCAGTTAGTTCTTCAAAGAAATAAATTCCAGAAAACATTTGTTTAGAGGAATCTAGTAACCATAGCTTAGTGACAAGTTCATCTGTTGCCATGGACATCTTCCTGTGTCTTTGTTAGGCCTTGCACAATACAGTGGTGACCCTCGGATAGAATGGCATCTGAATACCTTCAGCACCAAGGATGCGGTGATTGATGCTGTCCGGAATCTCCCATACAAGGGAGGAAACACTTTAACAGGTATTTCTATGTGTGCTGTTCTCAATCTCAGCAGCTCTGCTTCTCCTGATGGTCCTTCCATTTCTCTGTGCTGCTACTTAGTAGAAATCTGTTTAACATGTTTCAACTAATCTATTACTAAAAATACTTGGGTTTCTTCTACCCCAAATATACCATCAGGAGGCAAAGCTGGGAAATTTCTTCCTTCTTCCCAGCAAAAACAAAACAAAACAAAACAAAAAAAACCAAAACACAATTGGAGTCCCAAAGAGACTGCACTAGGCCAGATAAAGATAATATTTTGACTTGCCAATCTCAGGTAGTGTGCTTGAATCTCATACTTTATGCAGTTTATTCATCTTGCCCCAAACTTTAAATTCCTTTAAAAAATTAGTATGGGGGCAGCTAGGTGGCATTGTGGATAGAGCACTGGCTCTGAAGTCAGGAGGACCTGAGTTCAAATCCAGCCGCAGACCAAACACTTGACACTTACTAGCTGTGTGACTCTGGGCAAGTCACTTAACCTCAATTGACTTAAAAAAAAAATAAAGTTAGTATGACACCTCTTTCCCCAGTGAAAAGTAATTGCTGTCACATTTCCAAAGACATAGTCATCACTTTTTATTTTTTTCAGCCAATTCTTTTTTTTTTAATTAATTAATTTATTTTTAGTTTTCAACATTCACTTCTGCAAGTTTTTCAGCCAATTCTTAATGGAAAAATGGTTCTATAGACTGAGGTCAGTGGGAAAAGTAATACAGGAAGTTTTCTTATAACCATTTTTGATGGTAGGTAAATGCTATTTTTTCCATCAAAAGTCAATGCGTAAAATGTGGATGAAAAGAAAATATAAAAGACGCCAAATTCTGAGTAATTATAAGGATCCATCTTTGTCCCAGAGAAAGACTAATGAAATATAACAATCTCCTTTCAACAGAGACAGACATTTACAGGTGTAGATCTCTGCAAACACTGTTAGACATGGATGGTTATCGAGTTGATTGGATTTACGTAACTATTTTTCTTTGTTACAAGAGAAGATTTAAGTGCTGTTGGATGGGGGTGGTGTGTTATATCTGGATAGAACTGGAGAGGTAGGCAGCATGGTGTTGTGGATAGACTAGAGCCTAGACTTAGAGTCAGGAAGACTTGGCTTTGAATCCTGCCTCAGATACTGACTAGCTGTGTGGCTTTGTTCTGGATTTGAGTTTCTTTATCTTTAATAAAAAGAAATTGGACTCAATTAACTCTAAGGTCTCTTCCAGCTCTAAATCTGTGATTCTATGACTGCAGGATAAAACAAAATTCATCAATAAAACTTATTTTTTTTTAAAGGCAACAAACATTCTCCAATTCAAACAAAATGCATATGGTAATTGGCTTTAAAGGATGAGGTGCAGTTGAAATCACTGTTTTTGAGAAGGAATTTAATGACATTTTCATTAGCCCACTAAAAATCATTTAGTGCTTCTGTGGCAGGCCTGGTTTTCCTGGCTGGAAAGTGATAAATGGGAATGGCAACAGGCCCAGTTATCATGTAGCATTTTAATAGATGTTTTCCCCATAATCCTTTGCTTTAAACAGAGAATCATCGTGGAGCTGCTATTGCTGAAATTGTTATTCTGGCTACTTTTTAGCCTACGTCCAAAAGGACTCAGTCTCCTTGGGTATGGGAGCCAGGGTCTATAGATCATCTTGTCCAAACTCTTTATAAAGACCAGTCCCTAAAATAATGCAATGTTTTATTTTTCTTATTCTTTACATTGGTGTGAACTTGAATTTTTTCCCTTGTATTTGAGCTATCAAGCCTGAAGGTTTTTTAAATGAGTTTTTGCCTATTGTAAGCATGTTATCTTACGTAATCCATAAGCTATCTTTCATCTTGAAGTTAGATTTTACAGATTAGAAAGACCGTTTTGTTAGTAACTGTTATTTAATTTTTACACTTTCAGGTCTTGCCTTAAATTACATTTTTGAAAATAGTTTTAAACCAGAAGCAGGATCAAGAACTGGAGTATCCAAAATTGGCATCTTGATCACAGATGGAAAATCTCAAGATGACATAATCCCCCCATCAAGAACTCTACGTGATTCTGGGGTTGAACTCTTTGCAATTGGTAAGTATTGCCTTATTGCTCTATTTCAGCAGTAGCCAGTAGACAGAAAATTGTCTTTTTTCTGGATGTAGTGAAACAACCACTAGAATTCAACTCTGAAAATCTGGATTCTTTTTTTCTGACTCTGCTACCAACTTGCTGTGTAAGCCTATGACTTAACCTATTTTATCTCAGTTTCCCCACCTGTAAAAAGAAGGTAGTAACAGTATACCTCACAGGGTTGGTGGAAGGACAAGATGAGATCAAGTAGAAGTATTTGGAAAAGCATCAAGTGCTATGCAAATATGGCTATTGGTTTTAATCATCTTTTAATCAAATAGATCCTTTGTTTATGTAAGTCAGGTGGCCCTGTGGATAGAGCGCCAGACTTGACATCAGTAAGATCTGAGTTCCAATCCAGCCTCAGACATTTACTAGCTGTGTGACCCTGGGCAAATCACTTAACCTCTGTTTTCTCAAATGTGAAATAATGATAATAATAGCACTCACCTCACAGGGTTGTTGTAAGGATCAAAGGAGATAATTACTATTATTATTATTGTTATAAAGTGCTTCCTGTATGCCAGACACTTTCCAATTATTATCTCATTTGATTCTCACAACAACCCTGGGAGGTGGGTGCTATCATTATCCCTATTTTACTGATGAGGAAATGAAGACAAATAGAGGTCACACAACTGGTGAGTTTCTAAGGCTAGATTGGAACTCAGGTCTTGCTGACTCCAAGTGTGGCACACTATCCACTGTGCCACCTAGTTGTAATGTACTTTGCAAACCTTAAAGTGCTATATAAATGATAGCTATTACTATGATTATAATTATGAATGCCCTATCTGCATATTACCCATTTGCTGATAGAGATATTTGGAAGAAAATTAGGAAAAAAAAATTCCTAAGGAGAAATAGCTAGAGAGTCCTGGAAAGATTTCAGGGGATAGTGGCCAGCTTGATGAGGGGCACAAGAGACCATGCCTTAAGAATATTGGTTGATTTTCTTCTGGGGGTGGAGCCAAGATGGCGGAGGGAAAGCCGTGACTTGCTAGAGCTCTCCCCCAAACCCCTCCAAATACCCACAAAAAGTGGCTCTAGACAAATCCTAAAGCAGCAGAACCCACAAAAAAACAGAGTAAAACAAATTTCCAGCCCAAGACAACCTGGATGGCTGATCGGAAAGGTATATCACACCAGGCTGGGCGAGGAGCACAGTTCGGTGTGTGTGCGCAGGCCGCAGCGACCCTGGAGCAGGCCTCAGAGGACTGAATCACGGGCAGCTGTGGTGGTTTCCAGACTTCTCAACCCACGAACGCCAAAGACAACTTAGAAGGTCAGTGGGAAAAGTCTGTTACTGTGGTGAGAGAGAAGCTAGATCTCAGCCACCCCAAGGGCAGCAGCTGCCTTCTGAGCTTCTGGCCCACAGACTGAGGAGGAATCCAGTGGCTGATCAGAGGGGGAGTGCAGGGATCTCTTTGCCAGGGCTGAGGCAGGAATCTCTTGCTTTGCCCGTGCTTGGATCTGGGTCACAGTTCTGAGGGGCGGTCCTGGGGCGAGAAGGAGCACTGGCATGGTGGAGCTTGTTGTGGCAGTGGAGAGGAAACACCTCGCCCCTTAACATAGCACCTTGGAAGAACTGACACTTTTCAGGTCCCTAGAAGTATCTCTGAAAACAGCTGTACAAACCCCCGAAACTTGGGACAGTACATTCTCCACATTGGAAACAGACTCTTACCTTAACAAAGAGTTTAAAACTCAAGTAATTGGTTGGGATCATGAGCAAGCAGCGCAAAAAGAGTCAGACTGTATTATCTTACTTTGGTGTCAAAGAAGATCAAAACATACAACCAGAAGAAGAAAACAAAATCAAAGCTCCTACATCCAAAACCTCCAAGAAAAATATGAATCAGTCCCAGGCCTTGGAAGAGCTCAAAAGGGATTTTAAGAAGCAAGTAAGAGAAGTAGAGGAAAAACTGGGAAGAGAAATGAGAGTGATGCAAGAAAATCATGAAAAGAAAGTTAACAGCTTGCTAAAGGAGACCCAAAAAAGTACTGAAGAAAATAACACCTTAAAAAATAGCCTAACCCAAATGGAAAAAGAGGTCCAAAAAGCCAATGAAGAAAAGAATGCCTTAAAGAGCAAAATTGGCCAAATGGAAAAGGAAGTCCAAAAGATTACTGAAGAAAATACTTCCTTAAAAATTAGAATAGAGCAATTGGAAGCTAGTGACTTTATGAGAAATCAAGACATTGTAAAACAAATCCAAAAGAATGAAAAATTAGAAAACGATGTGAAATATCTCATTGGAAAAACAACTGACCTGGAAAATAGATCCAGGAGAGAGAACTTAAAAATTATTAGACTATCTGAAAGCCAAGATCAAAAAAAGAGCCTAGACATCATATTTCAAGAAAATTATCAAGGAAAACTGCCCTGATATTTTAGAACCAGAGGGCAAAATAGAAATTGAAAGAATCCACCGATCTCCTCCTGAAAGAGATCCCCAAAGGAAAACTCCTAGGAATGTTGTAGCCAAATTCCAGAGTTCCCAGGTCAAGGAGAAAATATTACAAGCAGCCAGAAAGAAACAATTCAAGTATTGTGGAAACACAATCAGGATAGCATAAGATTTAGCTGCTTCTACATTAAGGGACAGCAGGTCATGGAATATAATATTCCGGAGGGCAAAGGAGATAGGATTACAACCAAGAATCACCTACCCAGCAAAACTGAGTATAATTCTTCAGGGGAAAAAATGGTCATTCAGTGAAATAGAAGACTTTCAAGCATCCTTGATGAAAAGACCAGAGCTGAATAGAAAATTTGACTTTCCAATACAAGACTCAAGTGGAACATGAAGAGGTAAACAGGAAAGAGAAATCATAAGAGACTTATTAAGGTTGAACTGTTTACATTCCTGCATGGAAAGATGATATTTGTAACTCATGAGACCTTTGTCAGTATTAGGGTAGTTGGAGGGAAAAAATTATGTGTTTGGATAGATAGATAGATAGATAGATAGATAGATAGATAGATAGATAGAT
>NW_020950062.1:4145526-4290657 GCF_900497805.2 Vombatus ursinus | reverse complement strand
GATAGATAGATAGATAGATAGATAGATAGATAGATAGATAGATAGATAGATAGATGGCATGGAGTGAGTTGAAGATGAAGGGGTCATATCTGGAGAATAAAATTTAAGGGGTGAGAGAGGATTATACTAGGAGAAGGAGAAAGGGAAAGGTAGAATGGGGTAAATTATCTCACAAAAAAAAACCCAGAAAAGAAAAGGCTGTTACAGTGGAGGGGAACCAGGGGAAGGTGAGAGGAAATGAGTGAATCTTGTTCTCATAGGATTTGACTTAAGGAGGGTAATAACATACACACTCAATTGGGTATGGAAATCTGTCTTACCCTACAGGAAAATAGGAGGGGAAGGGGACAAGAGAGTAGGGAGATGGTAGAGAGGAGGGAAGATTGGGAAAGGGGGTAATCAGAAGCAAATACTTCTGAGGAGGGACAGGGTCAAAAGAAAGAATACAATAAATAGGGGGGTGGGATAGGATTAAGGGAAATAGAGATAGTTTTTCACAGCATGTGTACTATGGAAGTGTTTTGCATAACTGCACGTGTATAGCCTATATTGAGTTACTTGCCTTTTCAATGAGGGTGGGTGGGGAGGGACGAAGGGAGAAAATTGGAACCCAAAGTTTTAAAAACACATGTTTAAAAAAAAAGTAAAAAAAATAAAAATAAAAATATAAATGAGAAAACAAAGAATATTGGTTGAAGGATAGCTTTAAAAATGGCATGTTGAACTTGTATTTTTCAAGGGAGAGGCAAACTTTACATGGTACAGACTGACAATTGTGAATGAAATCTTCATTTTCCATTCTGTTTTATCTGTGGTAGTGCTCATCTGCTTTGCTATTTGTTAAATTCAAAATATAAAAGATTTTAAAGATTATTAAAAGAACTGGGAATAAAATACGGTATATCAACATATTTTTAAAAATTAAGAAAGAACTGAGGATTTTTAGCCTGGAGAAGAGAAGACTTAGGGAGTTTTCCTCAAGTGTGTGAAGGATCTCATATAGGAGGGATTAGATTTATTGGCCCTAAAGAACTAGTGAATCCAAGTAGCAGAGACAGATTTTGGATGGATTTAAGAAGAAAGAAAACCTTCCTAGCAATGAAAACTGTCCAAAAGAAAAACGGGAATCCTCAGGAGGTAATGTGTCTCCTGTACCACTGGAGGTCTTCAGACAGATGATGGATTGTCTGGGGTGCATACAGGGGATTCCTGTTCAGGTCCTATTTAGAATAGATGAACTTGAAGGTCCCACTCAACTGAGGTTCTGTGATTCTATGACTGTTTGTAGGGAATGCAGGTAGCAGTATTGTTTTCTATTGGAGGGAAACCATAATTGTTTCCCTCCTATAGAAGAATTTATGTGTGGCATAGGATCAGGACAACTGCCAACTCTTTCAAGGCTATTGCATTCACATGACTGATTATGCTTATAAAAATTCTTTGCCAGTGAGTAGGGCTTCTAGATTCTCATTGAAAAAAGCTCAAGTCCCAGTCAGCAGCCAGCTACATACTGAAATACTGTGAAGCATCCTTTAACAGTATTTCAGAAGCCTATACAATTTATTATCACTTCTCTTCCCTTTTATTGTTGTTATTGAGGCAGTGTGGGTTAGTGGATGGAATGCAAGGAAATATGGGTTCAGATCCTATCTTATTATCTATATGACCATGAGCAAGAAATTTGAGCCTTGGTTTCCTCATCTGACTTCTCAAGTTTGTTATGAGGATGAAATATAATGTTTGTAAAGGTCAACTGTTCTTGTTAAAAACACTTTAATCACCCACTTTATTGTTTACATTATTAAGAGTTGATGATGCTCAGTCTATGGTTGGTGCTTAATAAAAGTTTGTTGAATTGAATTAAATGTAGTCATTTTCTTTGAAGTAATAGACCTTTATTCAGGCCTTGCCAGTTCAAATCTCCCCATCAGAACAAACTGCTTATTACCTAGGAATTATCTGGATGACTCAGGAGTTAGAGTGCTGGACCTAGAGTCAAGAAAACTCCTTTTATGAGTTCAAATCTGGCTTCAGACATTTGCTAGCTGTGTGACTGCGGGCAAGTCACTTAACCCTGTTTGCCTCAGTTTCCTCATCTATAAAATGAGTCACAGAAGGAGATGGTAAACCATTCCAGTATCTTTGCCAAGAAAACCCCAAAAAGGGTCATAAAGAGTCAGACATGACTAAAAATGGCTAAAACAACAAAGGAATTATTTATCCACTGCAAAGGGCTTTGTGTATTAGTATATATACCCTGAGATTTCTTCCCATTATACTGATTCTTCTAGCCTTTCCTATTCAGGGAAAGGGCCTGAAACATCCCTGTGGATCATTCCTATTTTTTAAATATCAGATCAATGTCTGGTCCTGATTGATTAATCATTTAGTCAATATATATTGGTTGAGCATCTACAATGTGCCCAGCACTGACCTAGGTGCTATAAGGGATACAGAAGAAACTTAAAATATGATTGCTGACTTCAAAGAGCTTTCAATTTATCTAGGAAGATAGAACTATTATACACAAAACAATTTCAGAACAATTACATGCTCCATTTTATAGTATTATATTGGAAATGTAGCAGTAATATTGAGAATGCTTAGATCGGGGTTCTTAGCCTCTTTTTTTGAGTCATGAACCCATTTGGCAGGCTGGAAATGCCTGTGAACTCCAGAAACAATATTTTTAAATGTATACAATTACAAAGTAAATCAATTATATTGAAATGGTCTTTCTACCTATTTATCCATCCATCCATCTATATCTTTCTCCATCCATTCATTCTTCTATTTATCCGTAGCTATTTATCTATCTATGAATCACCTATTTAATTTTCTATCCATCTATCACTGACCTGCACAACATATGGCCTGCTTGGGCACTTGAGGCCCACCAAAGGATTCAGGTAGCCCACAGAACATGTAGAGGATGTAAAAGAAAATTAAAGAAAAAAAAAAAGAAAAAAAATAAGATGTAGCCATGCCCCGCTTAACCCACCTTCCACTAGTCACTACTGTTCCCTTCATGTAACTTGGTGGGTGAGTTGCAACTGTGCACTTTCTCCTGTTTGTCACATGACCTGCGGCAACCAACCATCTTTAGTCTGTCTCTAGCTACCTTTACTTGGAAAGTGAACTGCTAAAAACCTATTTCCAGCCCAAAAAAGTTTAGCGTATTTTAATTTTGGCCCTTACCTACTGCCAAGTTGTGCAAGTTTAATCTATCATCCGTCTCTTTATCTAGCCATCTATGAATCATCCATAGATCCATCCATCCATGCCTCTCTCTCTCTCTCTCTTTCTCCCTCCCTCTCTCTCTTCTCCCCCCCCCCAAAAGTTGACAGATCCCAGGTTAAGACCCCTGGACTTAGACCATTAGCTCTATGTTATCAATGACAACCCTTTTTCCTCTCTATCTTTGCCTTCTCCCCCCACCCCCAAACCAAAGTATATAGCATACATGAAAAGGAATAGGGTTAAATAAGGTTAGAAATGTAGGTGTTTCTGGATTATGCAGGGTCTTGAATGCAGAATCATAGAATCTCAGAGTTAGATGGGAACTTAGAGGTCACCTAGTCTGACCTGTAGCTGCACAGTCAGTATCTCCAGTGCTTAGTGTAATGCCTGGCACATAGTAAGTGCTTTATAAATGTTTATTGACTCTGACTGACTGAATAGGAGTACTCTTTACTAAATCTGAGACATGCACTTCTGCTTAAAGACTTCCGCTAAAGGGGAACCCATCATTCCCAACACAGCCCATTCCATTTGGGGGCAGCCAAGGATCCAGAAGGGCATAAGGTCCTTGAGCGTAGGGACTATTTTGTTTTTTGTCTTTTTATCCTCAATACCTAGCACAAATGCCAGGCACATGGCAGATAATTTTAAAAAATACCTCTTCAATTGAATTGCTGAGGATTTAGAGGTACACGTGACCTTAGAGGTCATATAGTCCAATCCTCTGCTTTTCTAGATGAGAAAACTTGTTTCAGTTTTATTTTATATGTAATAGGGTTTTGAGCAGTGGAGTAGCAGAAGGAGTGTACACAAGGAAAATTAATTAAAATTAATCTGACAAGACAGTGAAGTATGGTTTGGATGTGGGGAGAGCAGGACAGTTTTGTAGTAATTATTTAATAATTAAAAAGAATGCCAATGAGAGCCTGTATTACAGGCTGGTAATGATGGTCACAGTGAGGAGAGAAGAATTGAAAGATATTACAGAGAGAGAGAATTCACAAGACTTGACATCTATTCCCTTTATGGCCTATGACAAATTACTTCACTTTCTGGTCCTGTTTCCTCATCTGGAAAAAGTTAGGAGTTAGACTGGATGATTTCTAAAGTTTCTTTTCAGCTGTAAAATTGTGTGATACCATGATCTATGATTGGGGTCAGATAGGGGGTCCAGTGGATTGAGCACTGGGCCTGGAGCCACGAAGACTCATTTTCCTGAGTTCAAATCTGGCCTCAGACACTCACTAGCTGTGTAATCCTGGGCAAGTCACTTCACTCTGTTCTCCTCAGTTTCCTCATCTGGAAAATGAGCTGGAGAAGGAAATGGCAAACCACTTCAGTATCTCTGCCAAGAAAACCCCAAATGGGGTCATGGAGAGTCAGACTGAAATGAATGAACCACAACAGCAAAATGATCTATGATTGATTTAGTTTGGTACAAGTTGGTTTTACAAGTTGGAAATCTAAGTAATTCAGGGCTGTTAGCTGGGCTAAACTTTCTGTTTATAGATGAAAGCTATGAAAAATATCTAAGAAAAAATAAGGATGTCATGCAATTTGGGACCATTTTGTTGATAGACTTTTTTCCAAGTTCTTTGGGTTTATGTCAAACTCTAATGTCATTCCATCTCTGTAAAATTGTGGTTCTCTCTGTTCTTTTCTGTGTATTTACTCCTCCATAAAGTGAGGGAACATGGATTAGGAGATTTATAAAATCTCTTCCAGAACTAAATCCTATGATCTGATACTCCTATTACAGCCTGACTCCAGCCTTGTAGACATAAGGCCAAATAATATTCAGCATCCTACAATGGACTTGATTTGGAAAGAGAAAGCCTTTAGTATATTTTAGGATGTGGTTTCTGTGTGCCTCAAAGCCCCTGTAAGTTTTCATCAGAGCTGTTGAAACTGGTATTTTCTGTACTAAGTTCACTGTTTGCACATGTATCCATTTAGTGGAATAATTAAAGCTAGTGTATGTGTGTGTATATATACCCAGACATACATTCACATATATGGAGAATACTAATTACTGTTAACAGTTGTGTAATTTAGAGGCTAATGTTGAAATGCCTGTAGGCAAGAAATACCTCAGCAATTGTTCTTGGTTCTTCTATTCTTTTATGCAATGAAGGAAATTCCCACAGAAGGGTTAAATCAACAGAGGTGTAGTAAGTATATTTGCCATCTCTTCTCTGATTTTATTTTTAAAATGAATGGATGGTGTTTTTAAAACAAACTATTTTTTCCTTCCTAAACGTAGCTAAGCATAGAAATTAGTCAGATATAGTTTGAAATTTCTAGTTAAATATTGCCTTTTTCATAGTAACTATTCATTTCATAACCACGTTGAGCAAACTATTTTTGTAAATACAGTGAAAACTTTGTTATCTTGTGTCTTGGTTGTGCAGGTTAGTTCGAGAATTCCAAATAACTAAGAAGAAATTCCTCTCCCCCAGCACAGTTTCTTTCTTTCTTTCTCTTATCTACTTCCTTTGATTTTCTCCCTAAGATCCCTAAGTGACAGAAAAAGCACTTATTTAAATAAAACCTGTGTAAGAGATCTTTGGAGCAAGAGTCTTTTTTTTTTCCTCCTGCAAAGTTTAGGAGCAATGGGCAATAGCAGTACTAACCTTAGCTAATCTCAGCCCATCTTCCTGCTTTTATCCGGTTACCACGGGAAGGCCTGAGTCAATTTGTATTGGACAACATAAAAGCAGTGAATTTCTGAAGTTTTCTAGTTAGTGAATTAGTAAAATGGTGAATAATGCAGCTGCAGTACATGTCTTACAAGTTAGGAAAAGTGATCCCAGGCATACATCAAGGAAGTAACATTTAGAAAGTTGAGAATTTACTTCATTAGTTCATTGATTTAAAGTTGGGGGGGACCTGGGAAGTCATCTAGCTCACCCTCGTCATTTTATAGATGAGACCACTGAAGATGAGTTCGAGTGACTTGCCCAAGGTCACACAGGTAGGAAGGGATGGATCTAGGATTCAAACTTGGATCTTTTGCCTCCAAGGCAAGCCACTCTCCATAACAGGACTTTGGCTTCAGTCTCTGACAAAACAGAAGAGGTTAGGATCACCAGGACACATTCCTTTTGTTGTTGTTCAGTCATTTTTCAGTCAGTTCTGACTCTTTGTGACCCCTTTTGGGAGTTTGCTAGGCAAAGAGACTGGAGTGGTTTGCCATTTCCTTCTCCGGATCATTTTACAGATGAGGCAAATGAGGTTAAGCGACTTAATCCTGGACTGTGCCCAGGTTTACACAACTAGTAAGTGTCTGAGGCCAGATTTGAACTCAAGTCTTCCTAACTCCAGGACCGGCAAGCTTTTCTACCACTGGACAAAATTGATCTTGGAAAACAAGTAGGATCATTATCAGTCATTTAGCCTTTACTAAATGCCTACTGTGTGCCAGGTACTTTACTAAGCACTGACAATACATTAAAAGGCAAAAAACAGTCCATACTCCCAAGAGGAGTTTACAGATTACTATAATTTTTTTCAATTTTAATTACTGGTTGGGTTATATCATGCCTGTTGATTCTGCTATCTGACTCTTGAATTTTTACGAGATACTAATTTTTCTGATTTTTCTCTTCAATGCAAGGTGTGAAAAATGCAGATGTAGCTGAACTCCAGGAGATTGCTTCTGAGCCTGACAGTACTCACGTCTACAATGTGGCAGAGTTTGACCTGATGCACACAGTTGTGGAAGGCCTGACAAAGACAGTTTGCACCAGAGTTGAAGAGCAGGAAAAGGAAATCAAAGGTATAAAGTTAAACAAATTACTTTTTTTAAAGAAAGGGTTATTAATTTTGAACCACCAGTAAAATCTGCTATCAAACATGAAAATTTATAAGTTAACTCCCCTTTTTGGTGGATTCCTAAAGGAGATCTATGCCCTCAATCAATTAAAGCAATTAAGCATTTATAAAGTGCCTACTATGTGCCAGGCAATGGTGATACAAAGACAAAAAGGTAATAGTTCCTGCATTAGAGCATCTATGTTATCTACTGTAAGAACTAAAATATAAAGAATGAGAGCAGAAAAAGCTGCATCTTGGCTTTTTTTTTTAGGCTACTTTAACCCCTGGATGTTTTTTTCACTGTGATATTTGTTGTAGTGAATTTACAAGAGGCTTTTCAGTGTTCCTGGGAATTCATGGTACTGCCAAAAAGCAGGTTTTTCTGACTTATAGAGATGTTGGCAAGATAGAAAAACCCATATGATCTTTTCCCCAAAGCTGTCCCCTTTACTGATCTAAGAGACAACCTGGAGAAGGGTTATGGGGAACCTCAATACCTATCTCTTCTCTACTTCTCATTCTCTGAAGTTCCAGTTGACTGGGCTTCCTGATTTGGACCCATTTTCTTAGGACTCAATAAACTTGACCAAAAAAAGATATATGAGAGTTCTGTAAACTCTGTAGAAGCTTTCTAAGCTTGGAGGAATGAATTATCCATCCAGAGAGCAGCCATCCTACATGGGACCACTCATTCTGCTCACACTCCTTATAGTCATCAATTATATGACATTCCAATAGAATGTAAGGTACTTTAGGCCTGGGACTGCTTCCTGTTTGTCTTTTAATTTCTGTCCTATAGCACAATGCCTGGAGTAAAGTAGGTGTTTAGTAAATGTTATTGAATTGAATTGAATCTGGGTAGATTGTCACAAAGTGCCTTGAGATTTGGAGGCATGAGTCACGGGAGCTCAGCACTTTTGGGTTACAGAAATCTGACCAAATGGATAGATACTGGTATCACTGGAAGACTCAATGTTTCTTACAGTGGTTAGAGAGTTTTTAAATCAGCCCTCAAAAACATCACTTGCACATTTCATTTTTCCCCAACCCAGACTCCATCTTTGCTATCCCTTCATCCTATTAATACTTTTTCAGCAGGTTTTGTTTAAAAGTTTGGTGACTTTTTGTATCATATACTTCTGCAGCAGCTATCTAAATTCATTGAATTAAAAAGTCTAGACCAACAGTGAGGAACCTCCAGCCTCGAGGTCTCATGTGGCCCTCTAGGTCCTCATGTTCAGCCCTTTGACTGAATCTAAACTTCATGAATAAGGCCCAGGTTCCTCACTCCTTATCTAGACTTTTAGTAAAAGACAAATCCCCATATTTCAAGGTGAGTTCAGTTATCACCATGGCAAGGACAAACCAGTATAGATTGAGAAATTGATCCTTGAAATGTTCTTTGTAAGTAAAAGATGATTATCAAAGTGAATTTTGATTGACTAGGGAATGGAGAATACAGAAATGTATTGGAATAGCCTCAATAATTAATAGAAAATGAAATTAACACAACAAAACAATCGAAACAATAGTCCAAATCTTGGTCCTAGAAGATGAATGACAAAATATACTTCCCTTATTTTGGCATAAAGGTTGAGGGACTATTGGTGAGTAATGTTGCTTATGCTCTCAGATGTGGTTGCTTTCAGTTGGTTTTATATAACTGTTTTTCTTTGTTACAAGGAAGAGCTCTAGGGGAACAGGGCATGTTGAGAACTGATTGTGGTATAAAACATGATCAGTGCCAGTAAAACTTTTTTTAAAAAAGAAAAAATTGCTCACATCTAACTTATTTCTCTTAGAGCATAGCCAAGACAATTCAGCACTTACCATGTGCCAGCCACTGGCTGAGAGCTGGGAATACAGCATAGTATCTGGCACATAGTAGGTGCTTAATAAGTGCATCTTGACTTGATTTTTCTAGAGGAAACCTATTGTCAACAGTCATGTCTTGTTAGAACCATTGCTAACTTTGCCTTGATTCAGCCGAACTATACAGGAAATATCATTTTGAGGATCTTGTTTCTTTTTAATATTCCTTCCATTTAGGGTCATTTGTAACTGACATTGGAGCTCCTACAGATTTAGTCACATCTGAAGTCACTGCCAGAAGTTTTAGAGTTACCTGGACTCCTGCCCCTGGAAAAGTAGAAAAATACAGAATTGTATATTATCCTACAAGAGGTGGAAAACCAGAGGAGGTAATGAGGGTGACATATTTCCTAACTGAAGGTCTTAAATCTGTACTTAGTAGACAAATGCCCAGTTAGGGTGATGGTGAGGGAGATTAGATATCAGGGTTTGGAGTTTGGGGGCTTTTTTCTTGTGCATGTTCAGGAATCAATGCTCTTTTTTGCCATATGAGTAGACAAGTAAGGGAAAATATTACCTCCATGTAGACATGGAAACGAACTTCACTCAACTTAACTGGTGAAAAGGCAAAGAGATTTCATTCTCCTAGACTATAAACCCCTTCAGGGCAAGAAATGGGATTTTTGTTTGTTTTGGCCTTTCTTCTCCTCCCCAGTGCTGAGCACATTGCCTGACATATAAGTATTTAATACATGTTTGTTGACTGATTGGCTGACTCTTTGTATTAACCAATCAACAAATATTTATTAAGCACTCACAGTATACCAGGCACAGTGCTAGGCCACTTGGGATACAAAGTTGAGAGAGCCCCTGATTTCAAGGATTTTTCATTGTACTAGTATATATAGTAATCTACTTACTTGGTCCTTTCCACAAGCCCTTTGTACAGAGCAGCTACTTAAAAAGGTAATTAATAAATGTTTATCATCTTCATTTTGAACTAGTTTGTTACCTAGACATTTTTATCAATAGAACAGTGGGCCTGTAGTCAAGAAGACCTGAGTTCAAATTTGTCCTCAAACACTAGTTGTAGGGTAGCTAGGTAGACCAGTGGTTGGAATGCTGGACTAGGAATCAGGAAGACTCATCTTCCTGAGTTCAAAACTGGTTTCAACACTTATTAGCTATGTGACCATGGGCAAATTACTTAACCGCCTCAGTTCCTCCTCTGTAAAATGAGCTGGAGAAGGAAATGCAAACCACAAAAAACAAACAAACAAACAAAAAGATTTAGTGTCTTGATTAACCAGTTCAAAAGTGAAAAGTTAAAGGGAAATTCTTAAGTTGTTTAGCTAATTAGCTGGCATAGCCCACTCCTATCACAATCTTTACTGACTATCCCCTAATTGTATCACTTAGACAACTCTCTGAAACTGTTCACTAATCCTACCTTGAGCTCCCTGCCTTCCGTAAAAATTTCTTTGCCTTTAAAACATTTTAACTAGTTAGTTTACTAAAAGCCTATTCAAATGAGTCTTGTAGCATGGAGGCACCCTTATGTTCTCAAAGACTATACCAGTTAAGTGAAGGCACTGGCTACCCTACCAAGCTAGAAAGTGTTTGAGTAGGGGCCCAAAGTTGGACCATTTGTCTCTTCCCTAAGGACCAGCCTAGCCTATTTCAGATAGGCTTATTGCCAGAGTAGCCAGAGGGTAATGAATGTTTTAGCCAGAACATTTCTTGAAGACCATCTACTGATGGCATAGGGGTTGTGATCTGTTTTGGTGTAGGGAGTATCCCCGCTGATGAAATCACAGATCACTCCAATCCCCTCATTTTACAGATGAGGAAACTGAGGTCTAGAGAGGGGTTGGCCAAGCCACACAGATACCAAATGACCGAATTATGATTTGTATTCAGGTCCTCTAACAAAAAGTCTTTACACTCCAAAGGACAGCCCTGAGGTATTACAGGCAACCTTTTTTAAACTTAAGGACTAGAGTCCTCTTCTTATTTGGAGCTTTCTTTCTGCTTTGGGTGTGGTCCTTTGAGGTTTTTTCCCTTAATGAAATGAGTGCTCCTATTTATGTGGCCACATAGTCAATCCATCAGAATCCAAGACTTGGAATTCCCTGGACATGACAGGAGACCAGTGTGATGCAGAAGCAGCTGGGCTCCAGATTCTCTAAGGTTTGGCAAAGAAGGGGCAGTCCACATACTGCCAGACCATTGCATGCTCCTAGCTTCCTATTCACAATACAAAGATTTGTCAAAGAATCTGGTTATTTTAAAAATAAATCCCCTTTTCCTTTTGTTCTAGCCTCTGACTGACCTCAGCATGTTTTACAATCGTCCATTTTTATGGCAGGATTTTATGAGTGGCTTTTTTTCCCCTACATGTCAGATAAGCAGATTATAGTTTTTAAATCATCGGGACCTTATAAAATGAAGTCCTTTCAAATTATTTTATATTTTTTCCTTAACCAATAAGCCCCTAAAAGACTTGATCAAGCTGTACATTGCAAAATGTACATTTACAATGGAGTGGAAATGATTTGTATTATCACTGGTTTGTGAGTTGCATAAACTTTGCTCAGCATAAGTGAACGCGTCCCTCGAGGGAGGGGTGTGCCAGTTTGTGTTGCAGATTGAGGAGGCTATACTGTCAGGGTGGTAGAGGATGTGTGGCAGTTGGCAGAAGACATCTAAGGATATTGTCTATCTTCATGTCTTGTAGCTGTCTGCATTTACTCCTGTGTGTGAGATCACATTGGTTTACTGACTCAACTTCTGGTGACATTTGAAAATAGATTAATTTCTTTTTTTTGTTCATTTGTTTTTGTTTCTTTTTTTTTGCTAGGCAATGGGGTTAAGTGACTTGCCCAGGGTCATACAGCTAGTGTCAAGTGCCTGAGGCCAGATTTGAATTCAGGTCCTCCTGACTCCAGGGTCAGTGCTCTATTCATTGCACCACCTAGCTGCCCCAATAAATTCATTTCTTATCTCATTCTTTGGACTCTTCTATAAACAGGTGGTAGTTGACGGGATGGAATCTACTGCAGTGCTGAAGAGTCTGATGTCTTTAACAGAGTATCAGATAGCAGTGTTTGCAATATATAGTACCACTGCCAGTGAAGGACTCCGGGGAACTGAGATGACACGTATGTATTCTGACCCTTCTCTGTACAACATTTTCCAAGCTGGAGCTCTTTGTGGCTTGATTCAATGAGCCTTTGCTGATGCTGTTCTCCCATGCCTAGAATGCCTGTCTTCCTTGCTTCTGCTGCTTGGAATCTTTAGCTTCCTTCAAGCCTCCATAACAATTCCTAGCATTTCCATAGGGCTTTACATATTATCTCACTGATCCTCATGAAAACTCTTTGAGGAAGGTGCTATTATTATCCTAATTCTATGGATGGGGAAACTGAGGCTGAGAGAAGTTAATTACCCAGACATGTTTTTATCCTTGGCTAGATTTAGTGACTTGATTAACCAGTTCAATAATAATCCAATTCCATAAGAATTTAATAGGTGGCTGCTATGTGACAGGGGCAGTTAGGTGACACAGTGGATAGAGCACTGGGCTTGGAGTCTGAAAGACCAGAGTTCAAATTTGACCTCAGACACTTACTAGCCATGTGACCCTGGGCAAGTCCCTTAACCCCGACTGCATACAACTGGAGAAGGAAATGGCAAACCACTCTAGTATCTTTGCCAAAAACAAAACAAATAAACAAACAAACAAAAACAAAAAACAAAAAAACAAAAAACCCTTGATGGATGGTTGATCCACAGGGTCGCAAAGAGTTAGACATGACTGAACAACTGAGCAACAATGTGACAGGCACTTAGTAGAAAAGTTAAAGGGACCTTTTTCCAGGGTCATGTAGTTGGTATCTGGGGCAGGATTTGAACTCAGGACTTTTGGACTCTACGTACAATACTCTATGCACTGTACATCCTAGCTGCCTCCACTCAGATGCTACCTCCTACAGAAAAACTTTAATGATTCTTTTTCTTAGTGCTTTCCAGCACTAAGCGTGACAGTGCCTGGCACATAGTAGGGGCTTAATAGAGGCTTGTTGACTTTCTTATTCATTAAATCACATTTGAAATGTTGTATCCCTCCCTGCCCCCATTAGAATGTAAGTTCTACAAAGGAAGCACTCTACCCTTTTTTTTTTTTTTTTGTATTTCTAGCCTCAGAGAGATAACATGGTGTAGGGTAGAAGTGTTATATTTGCAACCTGCTAGTTGTTTGTAGCCCACAAAGATCACAACCAGATTAACATGTAATCGGGAAATGTTTAACAAAATAAGTAAAATTATAATGCAACATAGATAATGTTAACTTGTGGTTTTTTTAGTCAATATGCTGCCCATGTGAGTTTGATACCACTGGTTTAGTGGACATGTCTGCTTTCAAAGTCAAGGAGATCTGAGTTCAAGTTATACTTCTGATACATACTGATTGTGTGACCCTGGTCAAGTCATTGAACCTAGAGGTGCCCTAGGCAACTCTCTAAGACTCTTAAGTTACAGAAAAATTGTAGAGCTGCATCAGGAATGTCAGTCTACACTGGATGTTTCCTACACCAATGAAGTCATAGATCTGGACCAAAAAAATCCTCAGTGCTTGTGGAATTGATTGAATTGAATTTGCTGTTCAGTCACAGCAATAATCACATAATTCATACTATTCACTGGAAGGTCAAATACTGAAAGTCAAACCTAAATACTTTTGCCACGTGATTAAAAGACAGGACTCATTGGGAAAGACTCTGATGTTGGGGAAGATTGAAGGCGAAAGGAAAAGGGGCAGAGGATGAGATAAATAGATAGTGTTATGGAAACAATGAACATGAGCTTGGACAGACTTAGGGAAATAGTGGAGGATAGAAGAGCCTGGCATGCTATGGCCCATGGGGTCATGAAGAGTCAGACACAACTAAACAACTGAACAACAACTCAATGCTGGTCAGACCATAACTGGCTTAGTATATTCAGTTCGGGGCACCAGATTTGAAAAAGACCATTGACAAACTAGAGTGTGTCCAAAGGAGTGTGACCGGGAAAGTGAGAGGCCTAAATGCATTTCATAGAAAGAAGGACTGCAGGAACTGAAGATGTTTGGCTTGAAGAAAGGATTACCAGGAAGAAATTTGACAACTGTCTTCAAATATCTGAAGGGCTGTCATCTAGAAAAGAGGGCAGGTTTGGTCAGTGTCACTTCAGAGGCCAGAGCCCATCATTGGAAGTTACACAAAAAGCGTATTTTAGCTTTATTTAAGGGAAAGCTTCCCAATAATTAGGACTGTCTATGCAAAGTAACAATAGAATGGAATAAGTTGTATCACAATGCAGTGAGCTCCCCTATTACTGAGAGTATTCAAGCTGAGGTTTTATTAGTCAATCAATCAATAAACATCTATTAAGTGCCTACTCTATGCCAGGCACTAGGTTAAGCACTTGGGATTAAAAAAAAGAGAGAGACAAAAAGCAATCCCTGCCCTCATGGAGCTGGCAATCTATTTATGATCACCTCTCGAGGATGTTCTAAAGGACATTCCTTTGCTGGGTGGGAGAGATTGGCTTATGTGATTTCCAGGGTCTTTGCCAACTTTAAATTTCCTAGTCATAACTCAATCTTTTATGTTTTCATCTGAAGTCAGGGCTAATCAGAGAAAAAATTTTAAAGTTTGTCTCCAAAGTCTAGATGGTGCAGTGAATAGAGCACCAGCCCTGGAGTCGGAGGACATGAATTCAAATCCGGCTTTAGACACTTACTAGTTGTATGATCCTGGGCAAGTCAGCTAACCCTATTTGCCTCAGTTTTCTCATCTGTAAAATGGTATAGAGAAAGAACTGGCAAACTGCTCTAGTATCTTTGCCAAGAAAGCCCCCAATGGGGTCACAAAGAATTGGACACAACTGAAAACAATTGAACACCAACACCACTACAAAGTCCCATTCTTACCTCCATGTCCTCTTTGCCTCCTTTTCTCATTTCCACCTTCAGCCCATATTCTTCTCCATTTGTCTGGGACACCCCTCTATAAGCCCTCTATCTAAACTTGCCCTCCCAGACCTGATTCTAAAATTATATCTTCCTCATCCAAACTTTCCCATTGGTCTCATTCTTTGAGGGAGATGCTCTCAGCCACTTGGCTGGAAAAGATATGATTACCTAATTCACGCTAATGTGTTAACAGCTTATAATAATTTAATGCTTACTTCTCCTGGAGATACGTATAAAACCTAGTAATATTTCATCCACAGCTCTCCAACAGTATCCAGTGCAATCTATAGACCTGTAATTTCTGAATTAAAAACTCTTGCTTAACTGGATACTATGAAAGAATGACTGTTGGGATGGTAGAATTTCAGACATCATCCATAGACTGGGGGGAGATGGTAGAGAGGGAGAAAGTATTCCTAGCACCCCTCAAATCGTAGCATAAAATCCTTGATTTAGAGCTTGAAGGGACCTTAGAGGTCGTTGAGCCAAATCTCCTGAAGAAACTGAGGCCCAGAGAAGTTAAGTAACTAGCCCAGGTTCACACAGTTACTAAGTATCTGAGATGGGATTCAAACCTAGACCTTCCTGATGCCAAGACTAGCGTTCTGTCCATTATACCACGCTGCCACGTAGATGGCTGTCTACCCAACTGCTAGATATGCCTACGGTTATATTATTCTAAAGGCTAGTGCACTGCTCTCTTCAGTGAGTCCCCAGACAAAAATGTGTGTGAATGTGTGTCTGTGTCTGAATAGAAATGTATCTGTGCACTTTCACACTGTGGTAGGGAATTGTTGGCAATGGGAAGAGAATAGAGTGCTTAATTGAAACAATATGGATGATGACAGTAGAACTAATGTAATTCCCTTAAGTTGGAATTCTGCCAGTAATAAAGGCCTAAGATTTGCCTCTGCTCCCTCTATAGATATGGTCAAAAACATTTTTGGTGAATGTAAGAAATTAAAACCTAGGTCTACAGTTTCATACTTCTTCCTAGAAAGGAATGTATACTATCATACTTGAGTTTTGGATTACATCTGATTCATTCAGCATCTGTCTGAATTTTCCCTGAGGTTCCCTGACCAAATCTCAGCACTCCAGATTGATACATACTCTTGGTATGGATCTGTGACTATGTAGAATCCTTTCTCATCTGAAGTATGAATTTACTCCCTCCTTTCATTTCAAATGAGAAAACTTGTGTTCAGGATGTCTTGACTTATTTTAATCTTACCTAGAAGGTTGGTGGGGCCTATATCCACAGCTAGTCCAACTTTCAGTCCATTCACAATCACAAATAAGCACACACACATACACACAAACTCTCAGGTATTCTTCCTCCTTTCATTGCTGTGGTTTACCACCACCTCACTCTTTGCCTTCTATTCTCCTGGTCAAGAGGAGAATGAAAAAATTCCTTGGTGTTTTTATGAAACACCAAGCACATATTAGTGCTACATATAACAAGCACATTTTGGTGTTTTATATATACACACATATATGTATATACACATGCCCCCATATATATGTAGCTATTAAGCTATAAATACATATATAGCACTTTTTGATATGCACAACATTTTATTTTGCAGCTCTCTAATGGAGGTAGGAACAATTATTATCTCTATTGTACAGGGGAGTAAATTGAAGCCATGAGTGGCTAAGTGCCCTGACCAGCTATTAAGTGTCTTAGGCAAGATTTGAACTTGAGTCTTCCTGCCTCCAGTTGCAGCAGCCCATGCACCATTCCACTTAGCTGCCTCTGCCAAGGTCCTTAAGAAGGGTATTGTTATGAATGAATGGAAGCCACCTGGTTTCTCAGCAATCCCTTAAATTGGACATCTCCCATACTCTGGCCTTGATGACAGTGGTCAGTTCTAAGTAGACAATATCTACCAAAGAGTGGTGCTTGGGAGCATCTTCTGCTTCTGTTTCCTGTAGGTACTGGTTCATCTCTTTTAATCACAAGTGATTTCCTTTTTATTCCATTTTAAAGTGAAAAGTGTTTCAGCTTCTTTGGGAAGACCAAGCTTCGATAACTCAAGAAAGTAACCAAAAAACTGAGTCTTACCTCAAATTAATGGTACAGAAGTTTTTTTTTAAAAAGAAGGATATTGTTAATCTGACAAGTGTCCAGAGAGTGTAGTCTTTTCTCTGTCTTCACAAAGGATGCCCTCTCCTCCTTACACCATACCAGAATATTCACTATCTTCGTCTCCACATTTTAGAATAATCCCTAATCTCTATGTAAAACTGGGATGATAATAGCACTTTACCTTACAATAGCACAATGCTTTACAAGGCATTAGAGAAAGAAATAAGATCTTGTGGGTAAAGTATTTTACAAACCTGAATGCATGAATTAAACATTGTTATTGTTATTTGTTTCCTTCAAAGCTCAGCCCAAGCACTATCTCAAGAGGCTTCTCCAGATCCTACAAGCACTATTGTTTTCCTTCCCAAATGATCTCCCATCTATTTTGCACATACCTTTGTGTCCATGTTTTCTCCCTTGATGGGATGTAAGCTCCCTGAGGGCAAGGACTGTTTCATTTTTGTGTTAATATCACCAGAACCTAGCATGATGCTTGGCAGAAGTATGTGTTCAATAAATGCTGATTGATTGCATTGCATTGGGAATAGAGTATCCATGCCAGTGAGATCCGAGATAGAAGTATGAGAGAAATATGAGCCAGTCCTGTGATATAGGAGTACAAGATTCACCGTCTGCCCTTGAAGAGCTTGCAATATTTGTAGAAAAAGAAGTGTACAGCAGGCAGATCAGGAAATAAATTGGAAAAAAAAAGGTTGTTTACTTTAGTTAAATGAAAAATCCTGCCAAATCAGTCACACCACTACTTAATTAAAGGAGGCTTACACTTCTACATAACTCCAAAGTCTTCCAATTTCCATTGCAGTTGCTTTGCCCATGGCATCGGATCTCGAACTGTATGACGTGACTGAGAACAGTCTGAGGGCCAGATGGAATGCGGTGCCTGGTGCATCAGGATATATGATCCTCTATGCTCCTCTCACCGAAGGCTTGGCTGGGGATGAGAAAGAGGTAATGCCCTTGGAATCTAGTCCTTGAAGCCCTGACTTTCAAAGTTACATTTTGGGGGGCCTTAAGTTTTTATTTTTTAGAAGTCACTTGTTTTTGTATGTAAAAGTAAGATTCCCAAGACCCCAAGAGAGAACTAAGAGTCTGCCTTGGGAGATGTGACTCCCAAATCCAGCTTTCCAAATGGGGAGCTGCCCTTATTGTCTCACCCCTGGTCTTGGCTCTCTTAAGTAGCCTCTGTGTCTGATTCTAAGTTTGGCTGCAGAAGTTTTTAGGGTTAAAAGAATGTGCAGGTCAGCAGGAGGGGGTGGGCAGCACCAATGTCCTCAGTTTTGGTTATTTGCTTCCAATTTGGATATCATTGTCACATGAATTACTGGGCAGGAAAAAAGAAAAAAACAACAACTTAGAAATGGTTTCAGGGTACAACTGACTGACTGACTGCCAGTTAATTTGAGAGACTTTCTGCTTTTACTCCACCTCATGGTTTGTTCTGAAACTAGGAGTGTTGACAAGTGTGACCCAGTGAATGGGTCTCTGGCAAACTTCTGCCTCCCCTCCCTCCAAATTCCACTAAACTCAGGCACCTGTTTTGGTGCCTTGTGCACATTCTGCAGAACCTAAAATCCATGTAGTTGGGATGCTTCTTGCTTTAGAGTCAAGGATGACAACATGACCAGCTGGGCCAAGTGCTTTCCAGAGGTGGGTTAAGAGAAAAAAATGCATCTGCAGAATGGTGAAAAACATGCTCGGGACGGCCTCTGTCAGCCCACTTGACTGAAGCCTGTATTCTCTGCTTGTCCACCCACACTATTTATGGGACCATATGGCCTATGCTTCATTCTGGCCATGTTGCTATTTCTCCAGTTTTCCTCCCTACCCCCAACCTTGTATAAAATTGATAAATTACCAAATGGATTACAGATTTATCAAAAGGCCACTCGACTTTCCCATTGCATGTTGCCAGCCATTCATAATGAAAGGTGGCGTATGAGCTAATCACAATGTGTTCTTTTCAGATGAAAATTGGGGAGACCCTCACAGATATTCAGATAAAAGGATTGTTGCCAAATACCGAATACACAGTGACAGTATATGCCATGTTTGGAGAGGAAGCCAGTGACCCTGTTACAGGGCAGGACATGACATGTAAGTAACACTTTCACACAGATCAAATGTTACACTAACACCCCAAATAAATGCCTGAGTGCTGCTGATATTTCTTTTTAAATTTTTTTTAAAATTTTTAGGCAGTTGGGGTTAAGTGACTTGCCCAGGGTCACACAGTTAGTAAGCGGCAAGCGTTTGGTCTAAGGCTGGATTTGAACTCAGGTCCTCCTGATTTCAGGGCTGATAGTCTATTCACTGCACCACCTACCTGCCCCTTTTTCTTTTTTTAAGAAAAAATTTTTTTTTACTGCTGATATTTCTTATTGAAATACATAGCATCAGGTTTGCAAATCTTTATATTCTCTAGAATTTATTAAATGTGATGTGTACTATATCTGAGAGGAAATAAGATTGCTTCTTGTAGGCAATCAGTCAAGTCAAGCAATTAAGTGCTTACTATGTGCCTGGTACTGTACTAAGCACTAGAGATGTATGAAAGGTGAAAAATGGTTCCTCCCCTCAAAAAGCATATAGTCTAATAGGGAAAAGAACATGGAATTAATTAGGTACATAAAAGATATAGAAAGAAGAGATTGAGATAATCTGAGAGGGGAAGCCTTTAGAGGCAGAAGGAAGTAGGGAAATCCTGTAGAATTTGGGATTTGAAGTGAATCTAAAAGGAAACCAGAGAAGCTCAGAAATGGAGGTGAAGGGAGCAGAGCATTCTAGGCATGGGAGATAACCGGTGGAAAGGCACAGAAGTGGAATATATGAGCAGCTGTAAGTCAGCCAGGGTAGCTGGATCATAGAGTGGCAATGAAGGGTAATTAGAAATATCCATGCCTGATTTAATAGCTAGGCTTTCTCCAGATGGAGAGCTATAAAATCCTTAAGGTACTTACCTAAATGTAAAGGCTAAACCAGGAAAAATGTTCAAGTTGTCGGTCCCTGGTTTTGTAGGTTGATAATAAAGTTTATTTATTCCCCCATCCTTCATGCCTGAGTTCATTCTCTGGGTGGGGCAGTGGCTAGAGGACTAGGCCTGGAATCAGGAAGACTTGAATTCAGATCCAGTTCCAGAGACTTACTAGCTTTGTGGCCCTGAGCAAGTTACTTAAGCTCTGCCTCAGTTTTCTCATCTGTAAAATGGAGATAATAATAGCATCTTATAACTTAGCACAGGGCCTGGCACATTTTTGTTTTGTTGTTCAGTTGTGTCCTACCCTTTGTGACCCATTTGGGATTTTCTTGGCAAAGATAATGAAGTGATTTGCCATTTCCTTCTCCAGCTCATTTTATAGATGAGGAAACTGAGGGAAACAGAGTTTAGTGACTTGTTCAGAGTATCTGAGGCTGGATTCAAACTCATGAAGATGAGTCTTCCTGATTCCAAGCCCCATGCTCTATCCACTGTACCACTTGCATGCCTGGCACATATTAAGGGCTATAGAAATGTTAGTTTCAGGACTGAATTGCAGGCAGCTGTGATGGTTTCCAGACTTCTCAACCCAGGAACGCCAAAGACAACTTAGAAGGTCAGTGGGAAAAGTCTGTGACTGCAGTGAGAGAAGGAGCTAGGTCTCAGCCACAAGTCCCGAGCGTGCCCTCAGAGCAGCGGCTGTCTCCTGAGCTCCCGGCCTGGAATCAAGTGGCTGATCAGAGGGAGATTGCAGGAATCACTCTGCTGGTGCAGGATTCTTTTGCTTTATCCGTGATTGGATCTGGGTCATGGTTCTGGGTAGTGGTCCTAGGGCGAGGAGGAGCACTGGTCTGGTGGAGCTTGTAGTGGATGTGGAGAGGAAACCCTCCTCACAGTTCCAAGACAGAAAAGAGTGCTTGTAGACCAGAGCACAGGCCAGGGAAGGAGTAAACACCTCGCCCTTGATCATACCACCTTGGAAGAACTGAAAATTTACAGGTCCCTAGAAGTATTTCTGAACACAGCTGCACAAAACCCCTGAAGCTTGGGACAGTACGTTCTCCACACTGGAAACAGATTCCTACCTTAACAAAGAGTTTATAACTCAAGTAATTGGCCGGGATCATGAGCAAGCAGCGCAAAAAGAGTCAGACTATATTATCTTACTTTGACGACAAAGAAGATCAAAACATACAACCAGAAGAAGACAATGAAGCCAAAGCTCCTACAGCCAAAGCCTCCAAGAAAAATATGAATTGGTTCCAGGCCATAGAAGAGCTCAAAAAAGAATGTTGAGAAGCAAGTAAGAGAAGTAGAGGAAAAACTGAGAGTGATGGTAAAGGAGACCCAAAAAAAGAATGAAGAAAATAACACCTTAAAAAATAGCCTGACCCAAATGGTAAAAGAGGTCCAAAAAGCCAATGAGGAGAAGAATGCCCTTAAAAGCAAACTTAGTCAAATGGAAAAGGAAGTCCAAAAGCTTACTGAAGAAAATACTTCCTTAAAAATTAGAAAGGAGAAATTGGAAGAGAGGGACAATTTGAGAAATCAAGGCACTGTAACACTAATCAAAAAGAATGAAAAAATAGAAGAGAATGTGAAATATCTCATTGGAAAAACAACTGACCTGGAAAATAGATCCAGGAGAGAGAACTTAAAAATTATTGGATTATCTGAAAGCCATGATCAAAAAAAGAGCCTAGACATCATCTTTCAAGAAAATTATCAAGGAAAACTGCCCTGATGTTTTAGAACCAGAGAGCAAAATAGAAATTGAAAGAATCCACTGATCTCCTCCTGAAAGAGATCCCCAAAGGAAAACTCCTAGGAATTCCAGAATTCCCAGGTCAAGGAGAAGATATTGCAAGCAGCCAGAAGGAAACAATTCAAATATTGTGGAAACACAATCAGGATAACACAAGATTTAGCAGCTTCTACATTAAGGGTCTGGAGGGCATGGAGTATGATATTCTGGAGGGCAAAGGAATTAGGACTACAACCTAGAATCACCTACCCAACAAAACTGAGTATAATCCTTCAGGGTAAAAAAATGGTCATTCAATGAAATAGGGGACTTTCAAGCATTCCTGTGGAAAAGACTAGAGCTGAATAGAAAATTTGACCTTCAAATACAAGACTCAAGTGGAACATGGAAGAGGTAAAAGGGAAAGAGAAATCATAAGAGACTTATTAAGGCTGAACTGTTTACATTCCTGCAGGGAAAGATGATATTTGTAACTCATGAGTCCTTTGTCAGTATTAGGGTGGTGGGAGGGAAAAAATATATGTTTGTATAGATAGATAGATAGAGGACACAGGGTGAGTTGAAGATGAAGGGATATCTGGAAAATAAAATTAAGAGGTGTGAGAAGATTATACTGGGAGAAGGAGAAAGGGAGAAGTGGAATGAGGTAGAATATCTCACATGAAACAGACAAGAAAAGGCTTTTACAGTGGAGGGGAAATTGGAGAAGGTGAGAGGGAATGAGTGAATCTCATTCTCATAGGATTTGGCTTAAGGAGGGAATAACATACACAATGGGCTATGGAAATCTATCTTACTCTACTGGAAAATAAGGGGGAAGGGGACAAGAGAGCAGGGGGTTTATAGAGGGGAGGGCAGATTGAGGGAGGGGATAATCAAAAGCAAACACTTCTGAGGAGGGACAGGGTCAAAAGAGAGAATAGAATAAATGGGGGGTAGGATAGGATGAAGGGAAATATACTTAGTTTTTCACAACAGGACTACTATGGAAGTGTTTTGCATGACTACACATCTATAACCTATATCAAGAAGCTTGCCTTTTCAATGAGGGTGGGTGGGGAGGGAGGAAGGGAAAAATTTGTAACCCAAAGTTTTAAAAACACTTGTTAAAAATAAAAAAATTAAAAAAAATAAAAATAACTGAGTAGTTCCAACACACACAAAAAAAGAAATGTTAGTTTCATTATTATTAATAATATCATTATTAGCAAGTCACTTATTCTTCCTGGACCTCAGTTTCCTCATCTAATAGGGACTAGGTATCCTCTGAGGTTCATTCTAATTCTTGAGCTATGATTATTATCACTAGTTCTTGGAACAGTGAAATATTGATTAATTATACACTTTTGGCTAACCTGGTGATCTTACAAAAAACTGCACACATTGTGAGGAGTAAGCATTTTGTTGCAGAACAGGATGTAACCAAAAGGTTGCCATTTATTTACTTGTGTACTTTTGTTTTATTTATATGCTATTTATTTATTTGCTCTTTTCCCAACATAACATCTGCTTATGATCCTTCATCATGGCAGGAAAGTGACTCTGGGTTTTTGAAGACTAAGTTAGTGTGACATAAGTTCTGGCAGGTTCTCCCCAGCTGGAAAGAGTGTGGGAAGCCATGACAATGAACTTTATGTGTCTGTTGTCCAAGGTCCAGTCTAGCTAAGTTAAGAGAACTCATCAGTCAATCAGTCAATGCCTACTGTATGCTAGACACTTTGCTAAGCAGTGGGGATATCAGAAGAAGCAAAGGACAGTCCCTCCCCTCGAGGAGTTCATAGTCTAATGGGAAGCTCATAACCTAATGCCATCTTATATGGGGGTGATGAGGAGGGTAAATAGCACACCCATTCAACCCGAGCTTCCTGTATTATTGAATTACCGTTATCTGTAGATGGACAGTCAGCATGGTGTGGTTGCTAGGGAGCTGTCCTTCTAGGAAGAAAGACTTGCTTTCCATCCTCGAACACATACTGGTTGTTTAACCCTTGATGAGTCATATAATCTCTAAGAATCCCCTTTGATGCAGGGCCATTGACTAACTGTATTAGTGGAGGGAACTTCCTCACTGTAACCCCGGCCCCCTTGCTGCTCCTCATACATGACTCTCCATCTCCCAGTTCAAGGCATTTTAACTGACTGACCCCCCATTCCAGGAATCATCTTCCTTATCTCTGTCCCCCAGCCTCCTTCAAGTCTCACCTAAGATCTCATCTTGTACAGGAAGCCTTTTCAGATCCCCCTTAATGTTAGTGCTTTCCCTCTGTTGATTTATACTGTATATAGCTTGTTTGTGCAAGGTTGTTTGCATTCCATCTCCCCCATTAGACTATAAGCCTAAAATCAGCGAGTGAAGTTTTGTTGTGTTTTATTTGTTTGTTACTGTGTTTTTGGCCTTTCTTTGTATTCGGGATGTTTAGCATAATTCTTAGCACATAGCAAGCACTTGCTTATCATTTATAGTAAGCAAGTGCTTGCTATGTGCCAAGCATTATGCTTTGGCTGTTCCAACTCTAAAGCTTTTGGCTTTTGACTATTTTGACTATTTATAGTCAAACTATTCTGGAGGGCAAAGGAATTAGGACTACAACCTAGAATCACCTACCCAGCAAAACTGAGTATAATCCTTCAGGGTAAAAAAAATGGTAATTCAATGAAATAGAGGACTTTCAAGCATTCCTGTGGAAAAGAACAGAGCTGAATAGAAAATTTGACCTTCCAATACAAGACTCAAGTGAAGCATGGAAGAGGTAAACAGGAAAGAGAAATCATAAGAGACTTATTAAGGTTGACCTGTTTACATTCCTGCATGGAAAGATGATATTTGTAATTCATGAGTCCTTTGTCAGTATTAGGGTGGTAGGAGGGAAAAAATTATATGTTTGTATAGAAAGATAGATAGAGGACACAGGGTGAGTTGAAGATGAAGGGATAACTGGACAATAAAATTAAGGGGTGGGAGAAGATTATACTGGGAGAAGGAGAAAGGGAGAAGTGACTATTATTATATATATAATGTAATATATAATTGCTTGATGATAAATGCTTGTTGACTTGACTCACTAGGAATTCAGTAGGTATAATGCAAATTCACAAACTAAACCTTTAGTACTGATGGAAGGAAATTCAATATCTTCTATCTTCTATCATCGATACTGATTGAAACACAGTTCTGTCTTAGAGGATATTGTGATTCATATTGAGGGACTTGGGAAAGCAAAAGAATGAAATGAAGTGGACAGAATGCTGAATCTGGAATCAAAAGACTAGGGTTCAAATCCTGGTTCTTCTACTTACTACTAGTGTAACTAGTGTACTAATGTATAGGTAAGACATCTGAACTCTCTGGACTTCAGTTTCCTCATTTGTAAAATGATAGGGTTGGACCAGATAACCTCTAAGGTCCCCTCTAGCTCTGAATCTATGACCCTATGTTCTTCCAATATAAATCAGTCCTGTTTTTTCTAACTGGCATTCTACTGGTATGGTCTTTGGTACCTAGAGTCTTATTCCTGCCTCACTGAGGCATCATAGGGGAACAGGAGTAGAAGATAAGAAAAAAACAAAACAAAACAGAAAAGACTACCAGATCAGAAATCATGAGAATCCCTAGATACTTCAAAATAATAACTCCAACTTCTAAGCTAGAAACTAATATTAAAATTATCCTTCTTATTCGAGGGCTGCCTAGTGTGTGAAATCTTTGGGCTTTTTATTATGCCATGAGTCTTAATAGTTCTTTTTAAAAAGCAACTTGATCTCCATGTCTTGATATACTCTTCATGGGGGGTTGCAAGGAATTCTGGGTCAGAGGGACCCTAGAAGAGACCTCCAAGGCTATTGACTCCACTCCCCTCATTTTACAGATGGTTGTAGTTCAGTCTCATCTAATCAGTCCTATCCTAATGCTATTTTCCCTGACAGCATCTCAGAAGGTTATGCACTTGATTGTTAGAGTTGCTACCTGAGTAGACCCACTGGCTATATTTTTTGACAGCGACACGAAACATTTTGTGGGATTCCAGGCTTGACATATGTGAAAAGCCTGGAAACATGGTATGGTGTATAGAGAACTGGCTTTGCACTTAGGCTCTGCTATATGTTCTGCCTGTGTGACCTAGGACAAGTCACTAAATCTCTTTGAACCTCAGTTTCTTCATCTGTAAAATGAGGGGGATGGATGGGGTAATGTCTAAGGTCTTTTCCAACTCTAAATCCTGTAATACAACATCAGCTTACATTTTCCTAAGAGGTGGTACCAGAAGTAACTAACAAAGATTCAAGAAAGATTTAGATAAAATTTTAATTCAGAGGTTAATCCTCTATAGAAGAATCATTTCATCGTTGTGGGTCATATCACAGCCCTGTAAACTTACCCAAGTATTGATAGATCTGTAATAGCTTTTCCCTCTATTAATAGGTTATTAGTCAGTTAATCAACAAACATTTAGGAGAAGATAAAGATGTATGGATTCCAAATAATTTAGAATATAATTCCTTTTTTTTGTCCTACAAATATGTTTCTTCAAATTTCAAATTGTTTTCCAAGTTCTGATATCTATTTGGTAAGACCATATGTTCCTTACTATGATCACATTTCTTACCATCTTCACAGATTTATAGAATCATATAGTTGAAAAGTATTTTAAAACTCATCTCATTCAACCCCTACCTGAAGTATGAATCTCCTCAAAACTTTTCCTCAAGATAGTAAACTCATTTCTTGAAAGACAGTTCATTCCATTTTGCGATGGTTCCAATTGTTACTGAAACTTTTTCTTTTACTGAGCCAAAATACCTACAATTTTCATTCATTCATCTCAGTTCTTGCTGGGCCAAGTAGAATATGTCTAAACTCCCTTCCATTAGTTATTTTAGCCTGTATTCTTATAGCTAATGATAACAGCTAACATTTAGTACTTCAAGACTTGAAAAGTGTTTTATATACGTTATTTATTGGATACTTAGAACAACCCCAGGAGGTAAATTTTTTTTTTATTATATATTACCAATGAGGAAACTGGGGCTGAGAGACTTGCCTAGAGTCACATCGCTGGTAAATATCTGAAGCAAGATTAGAACTCAGGTCTATCCTGGTTGCATGTCCAGTGCTCAATCCACTATGCCAGGAAGCTTCCTGCTATTCTTTTATTAATGAATCTTCTCAAAGCTCTTGGGCTAACTTTCTCTGGATATATTCCAGGTCCATTACATTTTTTTGTGGTGGGGTAGCCAGAATAGCGCATAGTAGTCCAGATGTTGATGCATATAGTCAAGTCAACAAGCATTGATTAAGTCAAGACATCACCCTCATGATGGCATTGGTCCTCTTGGAGAAGGAAGGAGCAACAACAACAACTATATGCCAGGCATGGTGCTAAGTGCTGGCAATACAAATGTAGGCAGAAAGAAAAAACACTCCTTGCCCTCAGGGAGCTTCTAATCTAAAGGGAAAATCAATAGATAGGGAGCTGGAGGGAGGAGGTGCCTGTGTGTGGAGTGGAGCCCAGAGAGGAATATATAGCACAGTTAGGATTCACAGCCAAGGAAGGCTACTATTCCATGTTATAGAATACATGTCTTCATTATCTAAGGGAATGTATGACAATTAATGATTAAAAAAAGGTTGTTCAAGTTTGATAACATCAACCCATCTCAGATGTAATGATTGAAGATCAGAATAAAGCCAGAAACGTTACTGATAGACAAGAATTTCAGGAAACATGAGCATCTCTGACCTGCAAAATGGAAACAGAAAACCCACATTTCCTTGTTGAAAGTCTTTTTATTTTAAATATGCATGATTTATTACTATTAATAATCCTCTCTAAGGTAGGTTCCAGTTTTGTTAGTAGAAATCTTGAATTTGTTTTTTTAATGTTTCAGTAACATGCCAGCCCCTCCAGGGGGCCAATAATATTAAATAATAATTTGAATGATTATTTTTCATCTGTAAGTGAAAGAAGGTTTTGGAAGTTAGGCTTGTTCCTTATTTTTTTTTAACATATTGAGTTTTTGTTTGTTTGTCTGGTTTTAACGTTTTTCTCTCCTCTTCTGCTTACTCCAAAGTGCCTCTAAGTCCACCAAGAAATCTGAGAATTTCTAATGTTGGTGCAAACAGTGCTCGAATAACATGGGATCCTGTCTCAAATAATGTCAACAGTTACCTCATTTCATATTCCAAGGCTAGTGGAACTGAAACCAATGAGGTGAGCTGTGGAATTATGATGGTAGCTTTGAAAGGACTTTATTTTCATGTTCTCATTAGAGTTTTAAACTCATGTAAGATGTACTTCTTATCCTGGACAAGACTAAATTTAAAAGAATCCACAGAGAAACATTCAGATTGCAGAATGAGGGATTTAAGTCAGGTGTGAAAAGAAATACTATGGAATAGAAACTAACTCTTAATTACTATGGAAGATGGATACATTATCTGGCACATAGTATGCACTCAATAAATATTTGTTAATTAATTGTTTATAGAACCTTATCCCTTTGGAATTATAGTCAGTCAATCAATCAGGCAACAAACATTTATTAAGAGCCTCCCATATGTTAGTCACTGTGCTAAGCTCTAGGGATGAAAAAAAGAGCAAAAAACCAGCACCTGCTCTCAAGGAGCTTACATTCTATTGGGGGAGACAACGTGTAGCCAACTATATATAAAATACGTACAGAATAAATTACAGGAGTGATTTTTTTTAAACTTTGCATGTCTCCTAGCAACTAGCACAGTGCTATATATGTGATGTTATTAATAATGATTTTTAAAGAACTGTTATTTACATAGAACTTTATGGTTTGCAAAGCACTTTTCATATACTATCTCATTTAGTCCTAATGTGAGGTTTAGTACTTTAGGTATTGTGTTACCCATTTTACAGAGGAGGAAACTGAGGCTCAGAGAAGTTGTGACTTGTCTATGGGCACATAACTAGTAAGTACGGGACACGGGATTTGTATCCAGTTTTCACCTGATTTCAGGTGTAATTTTTTTCTCCCAATACACCACACTTTCTCTTTGTAAATCAAATTACTGCTTACTAAGTGTGTTTGAAGATGAATTCTTTTCAAAACAGGATGGATACCTGATGAGATTTTCCTCTCATCAGTCCTGGTTCAGGCAGATAAGTTTAAAAGGGAGAGGTGAGCTTGATTGTTTTCCTTTCTTTTTGCCTATAGACATGATTTCCCCCTTTATAATAAAACTCAAACAAGCACTTCTCACACACTTCTCATAGTGTGCAGTTATTTCAACTATGGTTTTAGGAAAGATGTATTAATATTCAACTTACTTGGCACTGCCTAGAAAACCACCTTAGAGAGACTGATTCTATATATGATATTCAATTATCTGAGCTGACAGCTGGATACAGTAACAGAGTTAATGTGAAACAGTAAATAATGGGATATTTACTCATTTATATGGCATCATTAATTTTCCAGATAGTTAAAACATACCCCTTAAATTGCAAAAAACTTTGTAAAAATGTTAACTATTTTGGAGGCAAATCTTTCTAAATTCATTATGTGGATTCCTGACTAATAGAGTATGTTCCTACTCTCATTGTTCGTCCTTCAGAGGACCAATGACCTCGATGATGCCTTGACTTGCGAATGAACTGGATTTAAGTAAGGCAGAGTTGCACAAAGTTGTCAGCCTCATTTTTTCTCCCGGAGTCATTGAAGTCCAGTGGCAAAATAAAAATCTTACCTTAAATGGTTCCAGACTCTTATGCTGTCTAAATTCAAATATTTGCTTTTTATGTTTTGTTTTTTTCTCCTTCATCACTTCTGGAAATTCTGTTATGAATTCTTATAGCTTCAACTGTCTCTTGCATCTGCTGCTTCTAGTCTGCTATGGTTTGCAAAAAAAATCACCAAAGTTTATAACTATTTGTAAAGTAAGAATAAATAAGCTCTGAGTTAGGGTTAGAATTAGAGGTCTCCTGTAAATTCGATTCCTCCTGACCTTTGTAAAATCTTTTGACTGTTTAATAATTTTTTTTTGGCTTGTATTCTTATTCTTAGCCACATTTGGCAAAATTGAGTTTTCTATATAACTCACATCTAGATAAATATGTTTTTACTTGGCTTTGGAATTATTTCTTGGTGGGCAGATATACCTTCAAAAGTAATTTTGTTTTGCTTAAAGTAATATTTATACATTTTTCCATTTTGAGAGTACATGCCTGCTGGGCAGTAGTTTTCCCCAGAAAGCAGGCTAGAAACATGTGAAAATGGATATGGAATCTCTTAAAATTGCTATTTAACCTGCTAAATTGACAATCCAGACTTGTCTTTAAAAGTTTCTTGATAAATATATATATATATGTATATATATATATATATAATATTTATCTAAGCACTTGTAGAAATTTTTAGTATTGAAAACCGAGGAGAAAGTAGAAAAAATTCATTTAAATAGATCTCTATATTATTTACAGAAAGATATTTATTTGGCATGTCCCCTTGGAAACAACATTTGGTTAATTTAGGACTACTTCAAATGAACCATTACTCACTTTTCATTTAGTTAATATTTATAGTAATAAATAATAATATAAATATATTATAATATAAAATATATAATTATATTAGTAATCATATATTAATAATACATTGTATAATTATATATTAATAATTATATACAATTATATTAGTAATATATTTTTATATAATATAATAATATAAATATAAATAAACATTTTATATATTTATATAAATATTTATATAAAATAGAAAACTATATAATAATCAGAATTAAATATGTTCTAAACCTAAATACCACTATTCAAATTGCAGTGTGGAGAAATTGAAGCCGGGTTATAACAATAACAATAATTACAATGTTTCTATAGCACTTTCAGATTTGCATAACACTTTATTTTCTCATTTGATCCTCACAACAATTCTGGGAAGTAAATGCTATTATTATCCCTGTTTTAAGGTATGGGAAACTGAGGCAGAGAGAGATTAAATAAACTGCCCAGAGTCACACAGTTAAGGAGTTATCTGGGGCTGGATTTGAACTCAAGTTTTTCCTTACTCCAGGTCCGGTGCTATATCTATTGTGCCACCTAGCTAGGGGTAAAAGTCATCCACAAAGCTGATGAGAATGCAATTTAGCCCTTCTAGATGCTGTTCAAAGACTCAATATGTGTTTCCTCCCTAAATTCCTTTAAAATTAGGTTTTCTACTTTTTCTGTCACAAACCGTATTCTTAAAATGGCTTCATAACAATGAATTATTTTGTTGCCAGTTAGGATCAATTTCCCAAATTCTTCTTCTAAGCCTGAGAACTAGGATAAAACAAAAACTAAAAGCCAAAAGCATTTCATTATTTCTTGGCCAATACAATTGATACATATGTATTATTTCTGGATGGAATGAAATCATCTTAATCCTGAAATTATATAATAATATTGTCTGTTCAGTGTTATAAGTAAAAGCTGCATGTGATGGAGCCCATCCTATAAATCAAATGAATTATAGGTTTGGAAAAGATCTACCCATCAAACATGCTGAGGGGACATCCTCGATATCTCTTCAAATTACATGGAAACCAATGGAACTCAGAGTCTGACAGTCCATCTGTGATTCCTCACTCTTCCTAGATGGTAACTGGCCCATCTTCTTTATCCAGTCATACATCTGTTTTATGTCACTTCTGACACATGGGTCTTTGTTGGTCAGAAGATCACAGATGTAGCGCTGGGAGGAACTATAGAGGCCAATGAGTCCAATTCCCACCATTTTACAAATGAGGGAGCTAAGACACAGAATGACTAATTGAAGAGTGTCTAAGGCAGGATTCCAAATAGTGTGTGCCTGACTCCAAGTCCAGTGGAGCCCATGACTCATTATCCATGACTACGCCACGCTGTCTCAACAGACGTATGTTATAGTCTATTTATTCTTACCTATATATCCATATACAAAATGAATACAAGTGGGACAAACATATATCGATTCCATCATCTTTTTTTTAATTGTCACATTATATTATTGATTCATTTGAGCTTCCAATCCACCAAAATCCTAAAGTCTTTTTCCAGAACAATTGTTGTTTATACATACTTCCTCTATTTTCTACTTGTGACATTGATTGTTTGTAACCAAACACAAGACTTTACATTTATCACTATTGAATTTCATCTGATTAGATTTAGCTCAACACTCTAGCTTGTCAAAATCCTTTTGGATCCTGACTCTGTCATCCAGCTATGCCTCTCTGGGTAAAGTCATTTATAAATTTAATGAGCATCCTCCCTATGTATTTATCAAAATCATCGGTAAAGATGTTTAACAAATTAGGCCAAAAACAGATCCCTGGGGTACTCCACTGTGATCTTTCTGCCACACTGACTCCGAGTCATTAACACACCCTCTTTAAGTTCAATCATCCAACTAGCTTCCTGGTTACATTACCATTTAATTAAGGAACTCTTCACCCTTTTTTTGTCTTATAGACCTTCTTTGGCAGTCTGATAAAACCCATAAAACCCTTCTCAGAATAATATTTTATAAGATAAAATAAAACTCATAGGGTTACAGAGGAAACCAGTTATGCTGAAATTGTTATAAATGTTTTTTAAGTTCTAGAGTCCTAGGTTAAGAACCTCTGGTTTTTATCTATGTCTCCATTTTATCCAGGAAAAGAGGATGATATATTTTATCAAAAGTTTTGGTAAAGTTCAAGCAAATAATCCATAACATTCCCCTCCTCGTCTGTTAGTTTAGTAATCCTGTAATCCTGTCCAAAATAAAAAAAGGAATTGGGGTTAGTTTTGCATGACCTCTTTTTGATGAAGCCCTAGTGGCCCTTTGTAATCACTAATTCCTTTTCTAGATGTTAGCCAACCATTTCTTTAATGATTCATTCTAGATTTTCCCAAGAATTATTAAAGTCAAGCCCATTGGCCTGGAGTTTTTACAGGCTGTGGTGATTTCTGGGCTCTTTTGGCTTCCTTGTGGCAATTGATTTACATCAGTGAAACTTCCTTAGAAAATAGTTATCTTCTGTGTCAATAATATCTAGTCTTTTATCCCTGTCCCATTTTTTTTGGCATTAGCAATTTATGTCAGGTTGAAGGTTTTTCAATTAAGCACCATATCCTCTCACTTTTATTTTTTCTTCTAACTTAGTGTTGCTTTTGATCTTTGTTCTAACAAATCAGTGATCTGAATGTACACAGATAGCTATGTATATTATTGGAAATGACTTCCACATTAGTAACTAGTCATTTCCTGCTTATTAAAATATAGGATCTTCATTGAGTGTGTGTGTATGTGTGTGTATGGTGTTTGGTACTCATGCTGGGCAGTGCCTTCCAACCTCTTCTTGAAGAAAATATTCAGCAACTTAGCTGTAAGCAGGAGTGTTCAAGTAAATGTTTAACAACTGGCTCTCTGAAAAAAAAATGTACATACCCAACACACATTAAGTTTAATCTGCATTATTAACATTTTCTCCATCACTATCTTAAGTCTAGAATTGGTGCCACGGGTGGGGAACCTGTGGCCTCAAGGCCCCTTGTGGACCTCTAGTTCCTTGAGTGTGGCCCTTTGACTGAATCCAAACTTCACCAAACAAATCCCCTTAATAAAAGGAAGAGATTTCTAAGTAGGGGGCAGTTAGGTGGTGCCATGGATAGAGCAGTGGACCTAGAATCAGGAAGATCTGAGTTCAGATTCAGCCTTTGATATTCTGTATATGATCCTAGGCAAGTCATTTAACCTATCTCAGCCTCAGTTTCCTTATCTGTAAAATGAGGATAATCACAATACCTCTCTTTTAGGGTTGTTGTGAGGATCTAATGGAGTATAGCACACATAAATCACTTTGTATACCTTGAAGCACTGTGTAAATGCTAGCCATTATTATTGCTAGTTAAATGATCACAGGCAAATAGCCTTGTACAGGGCTCACTTATTTTAAGAAACTCATTTATGAAAAAAGTGCTTTGCAAATATGTATATACATATACATATATATAAAACATATGTATATATGCACACATGTATCTATCTATAGTTATATACTACATATGTGTATTATTCATAATAAAGTATTAATAGCTAAATTAATATTTACAGACAGACTAACAACTATGTGTTTGTAGTACCCATTTCTCCCCTTTTAGCCCTCTCCTTTAGTATGACTGTGGGGTACAGATCTTGAAGGGGGCCACATAGAACTGAGCACCATTTTTTATTTTCATCTGTTTCATGAGTCACTATGGCCAAGTGAGTCATTAGCTCCTGGTCAGTGATCTGGCAATGACCTAATCCATTCTCATTCTCTCTCTCTCTCTCTCTCTCTCTGACATTTGGAGTTAAGTGACTTGCCCCAGGGTCACATAGCTAGTAAGTACCTGAGATTGGATTTGAACTCAGGTCCTCCTGACTCCAAGCCCAGGGCTCTATCCACTCTCCCACTTAGCTGCTCCATGGCCTGTCTATTCTTAAATTCTTACATTGGTTGGCCCAATAATAACAAGGTCATTCTGTTGCTGGGACCATGCATGAAGTCCCTTTAGCTTAGTAGAACCTGTCAGAGTAGGACATTTGCTGAGATAATCTTCAAGAATCCTGGGCCAACTGCTTGCTACAAGGAGATATTTAAGTAGGATTTTGATGTCAGCTGTAATAAATATAACCAAAAATGCCTTTTTGTGATTGGGGTACTGGGTCATTTGGAGTCAGATCCCAGCTCTGACATTGACTATCCATGTGATCTTGGGCAAATCCCTTTACCTTCCTGTGAAGTTGCTTCACTTGCCTCATCATCTTGTAAAATGAGGGGCTGGCGTAGGTGGTCGCAGAGGTCCCTTCTCATTTTATGATTCCATGTTCAGACAAGGTAGATAGAAATGAGGGAGGATTCGCTAACTCAACGCGCTCGGAGATGATGAGTTTAGATGCAACATATCTCTCAGCCTAGGGAGCAAAGGCAGCTTAGGAGCTAGCCAGGAGGCAGGTTGCCTTCAATTGCACTTCAGTAGCCAGGGAAATGAAGGAAAAGGCAAAAACCCTGAGACTTACAAGGAGGCGCCCTGGACTGACTCCAAATAATGGAACTATTTGGCAAGCTAACTCAGCCAGAGACCCAGGGATGGATCTTTTACAGGTCTGTCTTCTCATGGAGCCAATTTTGTCTCCATAGGGTCTGTTTTTCTCATCACCCAAAGCATCTCCACTGCCAAGCCTCTTCATTTTTCATCCTTCTTCTCTTGGGATTCTACTCTTCTTTGTTTCCCTAAGGCTAGGTCCTCCTTGCTGACACCTTTAATGTGGCTGATCAGTATTGCTTCCAAAAATAGCTCTCTGTGGGTGATGTGAAGAACTTTTGCATATTTAAAAAATAACTCATATTAATATAGCACTTTAAGGTTTGCAAAGTACTTTACATACTTTATGTCATTTGACCCTCACAACAGCCTTAGGAGGTAAGTGTTATCATCGCCATTTTACAGATCAGAAAACTGAGGCTTAGAAGAGGTAAATAATAATAGCATTTATATAGCACTTCAAGGTTTACAAGGTGTTTTACAAAGGTTATCACATATTGTCCTCACAACAATCATCAAACGTAAATGCTATTTTCCACATTAGGAAACCGAGGCTGAGATAGGTTAAGTGACTTGACCAGGGTATCACATCTAGTAAGTGTCTGAGGCTAGATTTCAATTTGAGTCTTCCTGACTCTAAATTCATCACTCTATCCACTAACCCATGCTCTACCCATTTACTTTTTTGTATCCTCAGTACTTAGCACATTGCAAGATATGTGGTTGGTGCTTAATAAACGTTTATTGATTGAAATCTACCAAAATCAATCTATCCGCAAGCACTTATTAAGCATCTACTATATGCCAGACACCATATCAGGTGAAATAGATGAAGATAAGAATTAATGATGATGATCTGTCTGAGAGAGGATTTGGACCTAGCTCTTTCTGACTTCAAGGACAGCACTTTGTAAACTTTGCCATGTACTTATATGATTCTGTGCCCAGAATGATTCCTTAAATTTCTTTGAACTTGATTCTACTGGAAAGCTACAAAAATTTCATGGGATTAGACTAGGATCTATGTTACTTGGCTAATGAGACAGCAGAGTTCAGGAGGTGAAGTTGAAGCCTAGAAGCTGGGGAGTCAGCGTATATTAGTTTATCTGCTACTTCAGTTGCCTGTCTGTGAAATGGAAATAGCACAGACCTAATCTGTAGGGATGTTATGAGGATTAACTGATTAGCGAAATGCTTACAGATGTAAATTCAGAAATATATGCTAATAAACCGAACGTATTCACGATGGAATGTCAGTATGGCTAGTATTTATGTCACTGTCAGCCAGCCAAGTCAGCCACAGACTCTAATGAAATGACTTGGGTTTCCTGTGTTTAGAGAGTATCGAGTGTAGCTGTTATGACTTTTACTTTCTACAGGTTGAAGTTGATGGTGTTTCCACATACTCACTGAAAGGCTTGACAGCCCTCACAGACTATAACGTTGCCATTTCTTCCATCTATGATGAAGGGCAATCTGAGCCTCTGATGGGGAGTTTTACCACAAGTAAGTCTTCATTCCTTTTTTGAAATGTTTTCAAGAGTAATCTGGTATCTGCTTAGATCTCAGGAAGGCAGAACTTATAGCAGTGTCATTCCCATTCTGACTTTGACTTTGGAAAGGAATGACATATTTCTTCCATTACCTTCACCGCCATTATTCCTAATCAACACAGAATGCTGGTTGCATTATCTTGACTGAATGCTCATTCCCCTCCCCCCTTTTTGGGGGGGTGTTAAGTGACTTGCCCAGGGTTACACAGCTAGTAAGTATCTGAGGTCGAATTTGAGCTCAGGTCCTCCTGATTCTAGGACCCGTGCTCTATCTACTGGGCCACCTAGCTTCCCCTGCTGCTCATTTCCTATCAAATTGAAGCGGTAGAAAGAGAGGTCAACATTTGTTTTCTCTATACCCTGAAACTATATCTAATTCTTATGTTTATTCAACTAACTTATTAGTATGGATGACCCAATAAATTCAAATTGCCTTTTTATCTGCTCAGCCAGAACTGGTCCCATGCAAAAAGCTTTGGTTACGAAGAGTTCAAATCCTACATCTACTACTTTCCTCTGCACACACTCCAGTTTGTCAATGTCCCATTTAACAACATACAGAACCCATAACACTTTTGTCTATATGAGGTTGGATGAGAATTAACTAAATCTATTATCTCCCTTGTTTTGGTCAATATCATTTCATTAATGTAGCCAAAAATTTGATGAATATTTTTGGCAGCTTCATTAACACTATTTTATGAATGGTATTGACTCATTTCAACTTTGCAGTTAACTAAAAACCCTGTCTTTTTTAAAAATATGAATTGCTGTTAAGCCACTCCTCTCCTCTCCTGTCTTGTGCTGTTGATTTTTTGAACTGAAGTGCAGAACTTTACATTTATCCACACTAAATTTTATCCTGTTAGATTTGACCTGTTTTTCCAGCCTATTGAGATATTTTCTGTTCCTGACTCTGTCATCCAACATTTTTAGCTATCCCTCCCAGTTCTGTGTCATCTGCTGATGTGAGCTACATGCCATCTATGTCTTCATCTGATGATCCCTGAGCTTATGACATCACCAGGGAGTGAAGTAAGCACGGAAGAGAGTAGAGCCAACTATGAATTCCTTCAGTCATTGGGGGCTATTGCAATGGGCTGCAACAAAATAGCTGGGAAAATAGTGAATGCGATTTCCATAATTTTAATGTTTTATTAAAAAAGCCAAAGAGATCATCTAATGGAATTGGTTCTGAAAGTAACAGTCCAACACCATGCACAAAGTGGTGTGAACATGTGTATAGTAGTGGAAAGAACACTAGATTTGGAGTGAAAAGACATTGTTTCAGATCCAGGCTTTGCCATTCACTAGCTGTGTGACTTGGTCACTTCATCAAGGGAACTCAGTTTCTTCATCTGTAAAATGAAGGTGTTGGACTAAATGGCTTACTTCTAAGGTCATTTCCAGCTCAAATACTCTGATGTTATGAATTACAAATAAGCTCTTGAATAGGACTCTTTTGCTTTAAAAGCAAATTTGGTGGTGGTGTTCATTAAATGATTTTTCCAATTCATGCTCCATGTGAGCACTGGGAAAAAAATGTAGGTCCCCAGAGTAAAGCAGGGTAGGATGCTTTTCACTCTCTCTTAGTGTTCTGTGATATGTGTCTGGGGGAGGTTTCCCAGCTGCTTCATGGTTGGTCACCCTTGAGTGTTCCAATGGCTCCAGGGAGGTTCCTGTTGTTTGGCTCTGCCAGCTTTTCATCTGCCTAACACAATCCAAAACTTTGGCTTGCAGAACAGATTCCAGCCCAACAGTATCTGGAGATTGATGAAGTATCACAAGACAGTTTTAGAGTGAGTTGGAAGCCCTTGTCTTCTGATGTTGCCCGGCAGAAATTGATGTGGATTCCTGTATATGGTGGAAAGGTTGAAGAGGTGAGTAGAAGCCACAGAATAGTGCATAAACCAAAAGACTTACTTAAATTTGCCATCTCATCTGACCCCTAAAGCAGGGGTCCTCAACCTAGGGGGCCATGAATTTTGTTGTTATTCAGTAGTTTCAGTCATTTCAGACTCTTCGTGACCCCATTTGGAGTTGTCTTGGCAAAGATACTGGAGTGGTTTGCCATTTCCTTCTCTTTACAGATGGGGAAACTAAGGCAAACAGGGTTAAGAGACTTTCCCAGGGTCATACAGCTATTCAGTGTCTGAGGCTGGATTTGGACTCAGGAAGATGAGTCTTCCTGGCTCCAGGCCCAGCACTCTATCCATTGCACCACCTACCTGCCCTATCCCTTCCTCCTGGAGCATACAATAGAGAGCACTTGTCAAACCTGATGACTGCCACCCATTTCTGACAATTCATAGGAGCACCGTTATTCTACCAGAAGGAATCCAGAAAGTTTTACTAAGGATTATGATGTCATCGATTCCACAAAGAAATGTACTATGCACACAGCACAAAAGCATCCTGGCATAGTGGATATGTACTTGGTTGGGAGTTGGAAGGATCCATGTTCAAATCCCACCTCTGACACTGTAGGACTCTAAGCAAGTCACTTAATCTCTAAAAGCCTCAGACAAATTCCCAGAATTCCAGAAATTCCAGATCCTTAGCATACTCATATCTTTACAAAGCATTGTGTTCAATAGGATTTGGATCATTTTATATACTTTAATGGTAATTTCATCCTTCAAAAGGTGGAGAAAGAAACAAGAGGAACTGCTCTTTTGGAACCAATTCTAACTGATAAAGAGGAACTAATTAGTGATGGGTGGGGAGAAGTGATTACTTGTTATCTCAGAATTTATGACTGAGAAGAAGAGGAATGCCAAGTATATGCTGACTAGATTTTGAGGGAGATTTAAACAGCTCAAGAGATAGGGTAAGCAGGATCATGTGACCTAAAATGCTATAGAAGAAACAAATCCAGGAGAGATGGAAAGTGCTCAAGATCAAATGCACATTGCGTAAGAGTGCATTTACTTGCTCCTGACAAATTCAAGTCACTGGCCAGGCGCAGATTTTACATTCTATATTATTGAGAGAACCAAATGGATGGCATTATCCAGCCATCATTAATGACCTTTGGAAGATCATGGAGAGTGAGAACAGATTCACGAGACAGAAAGGGTGAATATCCTGAATTCCAGAAAATGGAAGAGAGTGTAGCTGGCAAACTGTAGGTGAGGGAACTTGACTTTAGTTTCTGATGAATTTCTAGTATAAATAAAGGGCTGGTTGTAGAAAATCTAGAAAAGAATGCAATGATCATCAATAGCCAGCATGTCTTCATGGAAGGCACACCATACAAGACTAAATTTATTTTCTTGTTTCGATGGGGTTAAAAGACTGATAGATCAGGGAACTACTGTAAGTATAGTTTACTGAGATTTTTGTTTGTTTCTAATAAATTTATCAATTATTTTTGTTTTTACGTTGTATTCATTTCTGGATATAGTATCCTCCCTCTCACCCAACCAAAAGAAGCCTCCCTTGAAACAAAGAAAACTAGTTAAGCAAAACTAGCTGATTGCAGTGACCACATTTAACAGTGCATGCGACATTCCACAAGTAGTCCCTTGCTTCTCTGCCAAAAAGAGAAAGGTGATCCCTTATCTCTTCCTATTTTTATTCATTGTGTTAAATATTTTCCAAATACATTTTAATCTGGTACAAGCCACATTGGAGAGTGTTGCAGGCAACATGCCAAGCTGGCTGCATGTTTGACATCTCTGGGCTAGATGGTTGTACAAAAAGATAGATTCGGAATCAGTTGAATGGTACGGAAGAAAGTTTCCAGTGGAGTGCCCTGGGGATCTGTGATTGACCTTGTTCTATTTAACATTCATCAATGATTTGGATAAAGGCATGTATTGTATGCCTGTTGATTTTGCTGATGATATAACACTAGAAGGTACAGCTAAGAAAAAGGAATGAGCATTTGTAAAGCACCTACTATGTGCCGGGTGTTGTGACTTTACACCTATTATCTCATTTGGTTTTCACAATAGTCCTGGGAGGTAGGTGCTATTATAATCCCTATTTTACATTAGAGGAAACTGAGGCAGGCAAAGGTTAAGTGACTCTTAGCCAGCTAGTAAGTTATATAACCAGCTTGTAAGTATCTGAGGCCCAATTTGAGTTTAGGTCTTCCTGACTCCAGGCTCAGCTCTCTATCCACTGTGCCACCTAGATGTTAACACACTGAATGACAGTGAGAATCCAAAAAAAAAAAAATCTTGACAGGCTATATAACACTGGGCTGAAACTAATAAGGTAAAATTTAATAGATGTAAATCTAAAATCTTACCCTTGGGTTAAAAAATAACTTCCATATGCAAATGGAAGAGGTATGGCTAGCCAGTTGAGAAACAGCAGACTTTAGCAGACTACAATCTCAATGTTGATCAAAAGTTTTGCCAGTGAATAGCGATTTTTTTTCAGCCACAGCAACTCATGAGGATTGTCAAAGGAGTTGTGACCTGCATCGGTGGAGGAAATGGCCAAACCAGTGAAACTACTTCATGTTGAATTAAATTAATTGGTCTCAATTAGGATAGCATATTCTTAGTTACATTTTCTGTACTAGTTTCATGATATATTTCTTTTCCTTCTCTTCCTCCTCCTCCTCCTCCTTCTTCTTCTTCTTCTTCACCATTTGTGACAGCTGACCAAATCTATTTCAGGTTGTCTTAAATGAAGATCAGGATACATATGTTATTGAAGGTCTGCAACCCGGCACAGAGTATGAGGTTTCCCTGTTGGCTATACTCAGTGATGAAAGTGAGACAGAAGTGTTGACCATTGTTGGAACTACACGTAAGTCATGAGACAAACTGGAACGCTGCTAGACAAAACTGTTTTGTTACACACAATTCTAGACCTGTCCTCTTGCATCCAATAGACTTAGGTTTCCTTTTTCCTCTAAAGCCCCTATGACATAAAACTTAACCTCTCCCACTGAAATCTACCTGTATCTCATTGTCTTCAGGCCCCAGGTATCAGATAACAGTCTACTCAGTGAGTCCCTGCCAGTGTATTTATGGGGAAGAATAGTTGGCCTTTACAGACACCATCTATGTATTAACGATCACCTTCCAGCTACAGTGCCCCTCCCTTGCCTTTAAATTCTAACCCATTAATGACTCAAATGGTACGATTACTTGGCTGGTTAAGATGTGCTAAAATTGTATCTTATTCTGGTTCCCCTGACCATCCCCACCTCACTTCTAGTCAGTAGAGTAAGTTTATAAGTAGCTAGAATTTCTAATTGATTTATGAAATTATGACATGACACAGGAGTGCCTGGTTGTTTGGGTACTTGCCAGGAAAGACTATGAATGGCACTTGGAAGTGAGGCTTCACGTCATACTTTAATAAGGTACAGAGGGTGCACAGACAAACAGGCACAGAACAGAGACAAGCAGTACAAGGATGGTTACAGCGGCAAGATGCCCTGGGGATGGGGATGAGATGGTAGAGGGAGACAGGTAGTGAGGGGAAGAAAATGAAAAGAAAATAAATAAAAAGAAAATGAAAAGGGGGAAATGACTCATGTAACCTTGGATTAGAGTGGAGAAGGTAAACATGATTCTAGATTAGGAGTGGCAGGGAATGAGTGTCTCTAGGACAAGGGGACAAGGGACTCAAGGAGAGAGAAAAGCACAAAGTTAAACTGGTTAACTATAAGGTCAAATGTTTGAAGAAAAGCGAAAGAAATGGAATGGAATAAGCATTTATCAGATGCTTACTAAGTCTAGGCACTGTGCTAAGCACTTTAAAATATCTCATTTGATCCTCACAACAACCCTGTGAGGTAAGTGCTATTATTATTTCCACTTTACAGTTGAGGAAACTGAGGCAGGTGAAGGTTATGTGATTTGTCCACAGGTATACAGCTAGTAAGTGTCTGGGGCTGGATTTGAACTCAGCTCTTTCTGTCTCCAGGCTAAGCACTCTATCCACAGTGCCAAAAGTGAAATGAGAACACGGGAAAGCAAGGATTGGAGCAATTGGAGATTACAGTCAATCATTTTTTGCTGTTGTTCAGTCATTTTCAGTCAAGTGCAACTCTTTGTGACTCCATTTGGGGTTTTCTTGGCAAAGATACCGGAGTGTTTTGCCATTTCCTTCTCTAGCTCACTTTACAGATGAGGAAACTCAGGCAAACAAGGTTAAGTGACTGGGGGTGGCGGGAAGGGAAGTCACACAGCTAATAAGTGTCTAAGGCCAGATTTGAACTTCAGATGAGTTTTCCTGACTTCAGTCCCTCTGCTCTATCTACTGTACCACCAAGCTGCCCCAATAATAAGCATCAATAAACATCTATTAAGCAGCACTTATTATATGCAAGACACCGTGTTAGGTGCTAGGGATATGACTAACAAGAAGGAAACAGTCCTTACTCACAAAGAGCTTATGTGCTAATAGGGAAATGCCAGCCACGGTGGCAGAGTTCAAGGGCTCAGCACAGGATGGGCTCAACTACAGGATGCCCAAGGTTCCTTTCAATTCTCACATTCTCTGAAATTCTGGAACTGGATGTATTGGTTGAGTTTATGGACATGGTATAGTTGAAAGAGGCCTGGGTTTTGGAATCAGAAGACCCGGCTTCCAATCCCATCTCCTCCTCTCCTTGCTTGTTTGGCCTTGGACAGTTCAATCTCTTTGGATCTCCATTTCCTCATCTCTAAAATGAAGGAGTTGGACCAAGTGATTTCTGAGATCTCTTCCAGTTCTAAATTTATGATACTATGACAAGATAATCTCTTCCAGCTGTAATATTTTATGAATTTGGGGCTGGATGATGTCTATAGCCCCTCCCTTCCATCTCTAACGCCTGTCACTCTCTGATCCTTTCCAATCATAGCACACAAGCATCTGGTGATTCTGTTCACACACTAGGAGAGCCCTGGATGCAGTAAGAGATCTCTAACCTTGAGCACTCAAGCACATCTTTCCAATGGATCCTTTTCACTGGTTGGGATGAGGACTGGTTGGGATTATAGAAACTTCAAGATAACAGACCTACCAATCCTGCTTCTTCCTATGCTATAAGACAAATTTGCTGTTGTTGTTCAGGCATGTCTAACTCTTCATGACCCTTTTTGCAGTTTTCTTGGCAAAGATACTCGAACGGTTTGTCATTTCCTTTTCCAGCTCATTTTCCAGATAAGGAAACTGAGGCAAACAGGGTTAAGTGACTTGCCCAGGGTCACATATCAAATAAGTATCTGAGACTGGATTTGAACTGAGGTCTTTGTGACTCCGTGCCCAGCCCCCTTTCTACTATTCCACCTCAGCACCTGCATAATAATCCTACTGAGGGACTAGAAATTCCCCCAAATTCTTTTAGAATAGAATGAAATCTAATATAAGAAAAGCTCTCAATTTAGACTCTGGCCATTGCTAACAGTTCACTTTAGTGGAAAGAGCACTAGATCGGGCTGAAAGTAACAAGACCTGAATTCTAGTCCCAGGTCTGCCCTTGGGCAAGTTCCTTCTCTCAGTGAGTCACCATTTCCTCTCTCTCTATATATATGTAAGGGGGCTGAATTAAAAAATCCCTTTGGGTTCTATCATTTAAAATTCTCTGTAGTTGATTTTGGGGGGAGGGGGAGGCCTCACTGTGCTATAGCTGAGTCAAAAGGTACGTGTTCTTTTAGTGACTTTATGAAAAGAGTTCCACATTGCTTTCCAGGGATGGCTAGATGAGTCCGTAGCTCCACCAACAATACATAAATGTGCCTGTTTCCCCACAGCTCCTCCAACAATCACCATTTTCCACTTTTTGTCACCTTTATCAATCTCCTGAATGTGAGGGGAACCTCAAGTTGCTTTAATTTGCTCTTATCTAATTATTGGCCATTTGGAACATTTTTTTTTCACTCACATATCTTAGTCTGCTTCCTTTGAAAATGACATGTGCGTATATACACACCTACTCATAAACAAAACAGTGCTTTCCTTCCCAAACTACCTTGCATTTAATTACTTTGTACATACTTGTATTTATTCACTTGATGTTTTTGCTGGATATAGTGATATAGATACTTGTTTCTCCCATTAAAATGTAGGATTCTTATAAGAGGAAATTTTTTCATTTTTTGTACTTGTGTCCCCAGTGCCTCGGCGGTGCCTGGCACATAGTAGATGATGAATAAATGTTTATTGATTGGTTGCTCTAAGTCAGATAAAACTAGTAAAGAGTTTCTCCTTGCCTCTTCTTAGTACTGATCATTCCCTGATTTGGGGTGGAGGGAGAAAGAGGAAATGGTTCATGTTATTGAATTATCAGGCCCTGATACAGATAAGCTGTATCTGTCATACTTTCCTATTCTGTGGAGCTGGCAGCAGAACTGAGCTTCTGGGAAAAAAGAGAGACCCAACCCAGGCTAAGGCTCTAGTCTACGACATACAGGGAGGACTAGAAACGCTGCATCAGTGTGTGTGTGTGTCATGGACTCATCAGTCACCTAGTCAAAGAACCTATTGCATTCAAGTCCTCTGCAACTATCCAAGTTTCAGAAGGATAATAAATATATCAGAATGCACTTTTTTGAGTAATAGACATTTCAAATACTTTCCTGCCAGTTGAATTTTTTTTTATAAAGGTAAATAAATTCTATAAACCTATATGACCTCCAGCATGAACCTAGCCCATCGACTTCATTGTTCTTCCCAGCCCTCATCCCCTCCAACCTCCAAAATTTCCCTTCCCTTGAAAAGAGTTCTGTTTTTAATACAATGCAACTTTTTAAAAAGGAGGGATTCAAATGACCATTTTATTTTTAGGAAAAGGGAAATTTGAAAGATTTCCTCCCCCCCCAAAAAAATCCCTCAAGCTTTCCTTGAAGAAATAGTCTTATCTATCCTTTGAATTTTGCCACCTCAGAAGAATGAAATACATTTTCTCTAACCTAGATAGAGAACTTAGAAGGGAATGCCCTACACAATACAAAAAACAAACAAACAAAACCAGGCAAAGCTCACTGCCTAATAGAGTGTGAGAACTAGGCACTAGAGGAGAGTAAGTATGAGGGCATTTCTATAGCATCTACTATGTGCCAGGTATGCGTGTGTGTGTGAGGGTGGTCAGGGGAAAGAAATCAAACAATTAGAGGGGAGATATCAAATAGCTGCTGCTGTTCAGTTGTTTTCATTTGTGTCTGACTCTTTGTGACCCCATTTGGGGGTTTCTTGGCAAAGATACTGGAGTGATTTGCCCTTTCCTTCTCCAACTTATTTTAAGATGAGGTAAATGAGGCAAACAGGGTTAAGTGATTTCCCCAGAGACACACAGCTAGTAAGTGTCTGTGGCCATGTTTGAACTCATGCCTTCCTGATTCCAGGCCCAGCACTCTAGTGGGGATTCCTTGAGTATATGGGTTGGATTAGATAACCAATGAGGTTCCTTCCTACTCTCAGATTTTGTAATTTCAGATCATTTAGTCCAGTGGATAGAGTGCCCAGACATTTGTACCCTGGAGACAAAAGAAAATCGTGATGAAAAAATGTGGGCACACAAATGTAAATGTTTGCTTACCTTTCCCTTGTGTGTAAGCACCACACATATACACCCACACTTCACACTTGGTAGCCTGCGAAGGACTGCTAGCCTTCCCTCGCGCACAGATGTGGGACTTTGGAACTTCTATTGCTGTTACTTTCATCAGTACTGGGGGAGAAAGGGGGTGGGACTGGCAGCTCTGGCTATATTTGGGAAGAGAGGAAGAGAAACCAGCACCAGCTCTAGAGACTGGTATATGCACATAGGAATTTGCACAAACCTTGGTAGCCATCTCAAAGCATTTAAAGGGTTCCCATATAAAAGAAGCCGCAGACTTGTTCTAATGCCTAGCCCTGGAAAGCCAAACTAGAAACAAGGCGTAGAAGCTGCAGAGGCAGATTTGGGCTCAACGTGAGGGGAAAACAACCTAACAATGAGGGCTCTCCGCAAGCAGAATGTGGTCGTGGGTGGCTTGTAGGCTGGGTGTTCAAGCAGAGGCTGTTAGGTTGGTGGAGTAGAGGGAATTCTTGCGAAGGTGTAGATTGGACAAATGGCAACAGATGTTCTTTGTGGGGGAGTGCAACTCCTGTACATAACGCTGCCACTCAGTTACCACCAGCCTTTGAAACACGTCCAGGTCTGTGGTTTCTGCAAAGCCAAAGCTGACTCCCCAGCTCAGGAGCACAGGTTAAGTCTGTCTGTGAAAGCATGGCCCTCAGGCCCATGCCAGCCCTCAAAAGTATGGAGGACGGGGCTTTCAAGCAGAGACCAAGGAGCCCGAGGCAGTGCCTGGGGTATTGCCGAGCATGCTTAACCCTAAATGAGTTCACACTTGCACCTGTAGCAATTCAGGTGGTACCAGGCTGGGGTGATGGAAGGGGAGTGAGGGTGAGGTGTGCTTGCCACTGCAGAGAGAGCAAGACAATGAGACAAACACCTGGAGTGGGAGTGCAGTGCCTACTCTCTGCCCTGCATACATACTTGCCTGAGGCTAAAGAGCTGTCCAGCTAGTGCAGCTAGAATGTGATTGGTGCATGTTAATCCAGGAGCCCTGGCACCAAATATGCTCAGCCTGTCTCCTCCTGGCTGAGTCTTCTCTGGCCCTGGACCACCTACAACAGTTCAAAGTCTGTTCTGGAAGGGCACAACCCATTAGCTTCCCTGCCTACCTACCTTTAAAATAAACTTGGGTCTACGTAAGGCCAAAGCCTGCTCCCTGGGGCAGGAGCGCAGGGGTCCCTGAATGCATGCCACCCGTCAAAAGTATAGAGAAGGGGCAGCTAGGTGGCACAGTGGATAGAGCACCGGCTCTAGAGTCAGGAGAACAGGAGTTCAGATCCGATCTCACTAGCTGTGTGACTCTGGGCAAGTCACTTAACCCCAAATGCCTCATTTAAAAAAAAAAAGTATAGAGGAAAGGGCTTTTAGGCAGACCTCAAGGAGCAGGAGAGGTGTCTGGGACATTACCTGGGACAGTGCCAGGATGAAAGGACCTGAGAGGGACATCGGGACCCCAGGGTCTGCCCTATGCACTACTCCAGGCCCAGCATACTCAATTGAGGCTAAAGAGCTGTCTCAGGGGTCCAGAGTGTGACTGATGCCTGTCAAATCCAGAAGCCCTTGCTCTAGGGACACAGCCTTTCTCCTCCTGGTTGAGCCTCTTCCAGTCCTGGATTATCACCCCACCAAGGACTCCAGCTTGAGGTCCACCTCCCCAGTAAGCCTTACTGGACCCTGCAGCCTACATCATCAGTCTCTTCTAACCTACTCCCCATCTTCTCTGCACCTTTCAGAGACAGCCTTAAAAATCAACCCACATGTACTTTCTGTTCGCTTTACAATTTTTTCTTTCTTCTATCTTCTTTCTTTCTTTTCTTCTTCTAAATAAATCTTTCTTCTAAGCACAGGGAGTACAGTGAAAGTGAAACAGTCCCTACCCTCAAGGAGCTTATATTCTAATATATGCATAAGTAGGTATATACAAGATACAAACAAAGTAGATGCTATACAAGATAATTTTTAAAGAAGGGGTGTGTGTGGGGAGGGCAGAAACAGGAAAGACCTCTCTCAGAAGGTAACTGTTTGAGCTGAATCTTGAAGGAAGCCAGGGATTCCAAGAGACAGAGGAGAGGAAAGAGACAGCATTCCAGGCAGGGGGGACAGCCAGTGCAAAGGCATGGAGATGGGAAATGGAACGTCATTCGTGAACAGCAAGCAAGCCTAGAGATGAGTAATATGAAGGGAAGGAGGCATGATGTGAAGAGTTTTACATATGAAACAAAGAGAACTTAATGTTTCATCCTAGAGGTAATAGGGAACCACTGGAGGCTATAGACTATTTTGAAGTAGTGAGATGATATCATATTTTGGTGAGCTAGTACCACTTCAAAACAATGGTTTTCCATTTTGAGAAATTCTAACAAGTAATTTCTGTTTTCAGTTGACGCTCCTTCAACAGTACCTACTGTCACTACTATACCTCCTACTGGCCCAGTAACTTCAGGTGAGGATAAATAAATGCCGCCTCTCCCCACCCCCTCCACCAAGAATTTGATTAGAAGCTGTATCATATTTAGTGACTTTTTTTTAATTAGGAAAAGTAGATTGTTTCTCATGTACATCTCGAAAGCAGTCTCTTGACTCTCTCACCCTGGATGTTTCTCTTCTGGACTACTTTCTCTTCTGGTTACTTTTCTTTAGCTCTTATGACTCTCACATTCCACTATAATGTCTATGAGAGCATCATTCTCTACTAGGCTTAGCTGCCTCTTTCTTGATGCCTTCTTTCTCTCTGTGACCTTGCATCATATAGATATTCCTTGAACGGTGTTTGGGAAAAGATGACATATTTTAATTTAGATGCCAGAATATTGTGGCCTAGTGGAAAGAGAACCATTCTGGGAGCAAGGAGTCCTGTGTTTTATGGACCATCGACTATCTGTATGATATTAAACATATCATTTAACCTACATGCCTCAGATTACTCATCAGTAAAATGGAAATAATAATAGCTAATATTTGTATAACACTTACTATATACCAAGCACTGTGTATCTTAATGGATCCTTACAACAACCCTGGAGGTAGGTGCTATTATTATCCCAATTTTGCAGATAAGGAAATTGAGGTAAATAGATTAAATGAACCTCTGAGGCTAGATTTGAATTTAGGTCTTCCTGACTCCTGGCTTGGTGCTCTATCCACTGCATCACTAATCTAATCTATTTTATAGAGAGAAGATTATGTGAATTACAGTAATCACTTTAACAAGTAAAAAGTGATATATGAATGAAAGATTTTCTAATCTCAAAAACCTTGGGAAAATTGCCAGTTGCTCTGTGTTAGGAACTGTGAGAGCTACAAAAGAAGTGCAAGACAAGGTCCCTGCAAAGAAGGAGGAAAAGGAATCCATATAGGAAACACACACACACACACATACACACACACACAGTCCTATAAGTAGGAGGAAAAGCAGAATATCACAATGTCGTGGAAACAGAGAGAGGAAAAAGTATCAAGAAAAAGCATATGGACAATAATATCACTTTGGAGAAAAGTCAAAGAAGATAAAGTCTAAGACTTCTGGATTTGACTAAGAGGAAACTGTTGGTGATGTGGTGATGGAAATCAGATTATAAAGGGAATGAGCAATGAGGAAATGGAAGCAGTGGATTTAGAGCCCTCACTTGACAAGCTTGACATCAAAGGGAAGGAGAATAGGAAAATTATTAGAAGGAATGGAGAAATATAGGTGTATAAGAAAGCAGAACATGGAAACAGAGAGGTATATGATCTTCTAGATGGGGGTGACAGGGTAATACTTCATTAAGATCATCTGGCATTTAAAACAAGTATAAGGAAGGTGATGAGGTTGGGGTAGTGTGTAGATAGAATTGGGATGCACGTTAGAATTGAGATATCATATTATACACTCACATACATAAAAAGGCAGATTTAGGTCTGATTCTCCATGTACCAAATGGAGTGGTGGTATGAAGTGCTTAGGAGGACTAGCACCCTGGAAGTGAGGGTTTGCCAAGCCCCTTTCAGGGCTGCTCATCCACCTTTGCTGTCCACCTGGCACTCAACTCTCACCTGTGGCTCCAAGAAGCTGTAGCCCAAGTAGTAGCCATACCCCAGACAAGCTAAACCAGGTTGAGGGTAATGGACAAGGGTAATGGCAAATCAGAGGGATGTCTACCCCAAGCATTTGAAGACTTTCTTCAACAGAATGGACAGATGAGAACAGTTTGTTCCAATAGCCATGAAGGCAGCTGAAGCAGGATGGAGCACTTAGAACTTGGTCAGGCACTGGAAGATGCCAAGGTCATCCACTGCATCCTGGGCCATCACCAGTCATCCTTACTTGTCCTGCCACTGGAGTTTGATGACTCAGGAAGAGAAAGTGAGGCTGATGACTGTGCAACCCTGCCTCACTTAAATCCAGTTTACACACAAATCAAGACATCACCCTTGATTTCATCAGTCCTCTTGGAAAATGAAGGACAAACAACAGAATTCAAAAAAATCCATAAACATTCAAATGCCTGCTGTGAAGAAATGGTAGGCTCTGTGCTAGTGGAGATACAAAGTCAAAAGTGACATAGGCCCTGTCCGTGAGGACATTGTCTCAGGGGAAATCCTTCTGCACATTAATTTCTGTCATCCAAGAATTAATTCTCTTAGAGCTGGAAAGATTGGAAGAGTTTATTGAGTTAATATCTTTAGTGCTTACCCAGAAACGACAGAATCTAAATGTTCTTGGGTTTACCTTGAAGACAAAACTACTTTCAATTTTTTTTCCCTGAAAATTGTTTCATGTTCCCCTCTAAGCCACAAACAGGAGAATTATAGAGGACCCAGAGCTGTATTACTTTTCCTCCTTCATGTTTGCTGGGGTAGAGTTGTGGTTACTAAAATCCATCTCCTCTAAGGACTGGGCACCTCTTTGGAGGCATCATCCATTAAGAGTTCTTTAACTCTCAATTATGTTTGTTTTAGTTTTCCGAACAGGAATCAGAAACCTGGTTGTAGATGATGAATCTACTTCCAGCCTTCGGGTAAAATGGGACATTTCAGACAACAGAGTGGAGCAGTTCAGGGTGACCTATCTAACTGCTAAAGGGGACCATGCTGAAGAAGTGATAGGAACGGTCTGTATGATTTTAAGCTTCCTAGAAACTCTGAAGAGTTTTCTAACTAACACAGTGCTAACAAAGGAGACCCATTCTTGGAGATTAATATCCTTGGTTAATAACAACTTCACTCTTAGTTTCCTTGATGGTTGTAAGCATTTTGTTTTCCCCAGTTTCTAACTTTGCTTCAAGGCTGCTTTCATTGTCTTGCTCTGCTTCTTAGGGCTTAGTTAACAATGGTTTGCATGCTAAAGTAATACAAGAACAAATGTATAACAAATGGCAGTAATGGTAATTATATTTAAACTTACTTATTTTTCTCCTCCACCAAAGTTCTTGGAAAAGAAGAAAGCATAGAGACCTGCTTTGGTGTATTCAATAGATAGATATGGTCTTGAAAGGAAGCTATAAAATTTCATTTTATTATCATATTTTCTCTGACATTTTATTCTTTGTACTTGCATTCCCAGTGCCTAGCAAAACAACTGGCACACAATAGGTGACTAATAAATGCTTGTTGATTGAATCTATTATAAGTCTAAGCCCGTCTTAGTTGTCTTGGTTTCTTATTAATTTTCAACTTTATGCCCTTCCTGAATAATTGACTCTTTCCCCTCTATCCAATGACTTGTAACAAAAACTTTAATGCTTTAGGAGAGGTTGTTGTTTAAAGGGACTCAGTTGTAAAATGTACAGTCATTTCATTAATATCAGTATCTTCTAATGCATATGTTTTACAAATTTGAAGATAGTAGATTTAAGCTTTGGGGTCCAAAGATTCTGATTTTATTTTCATAGGTGGGGATATTTAGTGCACTAATTCACACAAGCCATTCATCTGCAATTTAAAGTCTAAGAGTTGCCTGGGAGTACAAAGTTACGTGACTTTCCCAGGACCAGACATCTAGTGTTGGAGATAGACCTGGAGCTCACATCTTCCTGATGCCAAAGCCAAGTATATATCAAGGCCAGATCCCCTGCACCACTCTGACTCACAGAGACTGGACCAAAAAATACTGAGTTTTCTTAAAATGCAGTACACATATGTTTCCTTTTTATGAGAGGGCCAAGTTGGGCACAAGAATCCTAAGTCAAAGGATCATAGTCTTCCTGGATCTTTTTTTAATTAAAATTTTTTTTCTTAGCATTTTACCAAATCTTATTATGCTTTTAAACTTATTGGAATTCAACAGGGTTCCCAGTCATTTACATAACTTTTATAGCAATAAGATATTTTTTCTCAATAGCACTGAATATTTTTCCTTTAGCCTTTCCAATCTGCAATTTTTCCATTTTCTTCATTTTCCCCTCTCTAGAAAATCCATAGAGAATGTCCACAGAATTGCTTTCCATCAAGAATCATGTTATTGTTTCCTACCAACTGATCCTCCCTCCATTCCCTTTTATTTACAGAAGCTTGGGTAGAAAATGGCCTTTGCTATCTCATCATCAAAATAATAAGAGAATGAACCCCATTCATTCAAGTAGTTTCCTTCAGAATATACACCTGACAGAATGTAGAGATTAGCAGAAAATAGTTGAGTAAAGTTAGCCTGACTTAACAACAGTCCAGAATTTCTTCAATTCTCTCCCTAAATGCTCTTAGAAGAAAAGTCTGTGGAAACTCCAAGCATATTGAATTGGTTAGGTAACACAAGTTTATCCCTGTAATAAATTCAACATAACTTATAAATATTAATAGGAAATGAAAACTGAAATGATTATAAAATGACAGATGCAGATATTTTATTTCTGATCATTACTCTGTATCTCTATACCATATATGTGTGTATGTATATATGTGTGTGTGTCACACTCAGACACACACTCTATAATTTTACACTTACAAAGGAGTACTTAAAAAAAGTTTTGCTGCTTTTCTCTCCCATTCTAACGAACTTCTTACTGGGATTCTCAATGAATTCTCCGGGGAAGTTTGGACAAAGTGGCAATTGAGGAGAAAGGCAAATTCAGTCATTTATTTTTGAATGACTTTTGAGGAAGAGGGAAGATCCATTATTAACTATGGGTGTGTATCCCTTCAAACAAACAAACAAACAAATAAACCCTTTTGTAAGGAAATCCAGATTTACTTACCTGACCAAAAGAGAGTAAACTCTTCTTTGCAGAAGTATTCTTGACTTTTGAAAAGATTCCTTTCTAATGAATTCCTTTGAGTTAGGGAGCTTTCTTGTGCATTTCAAATGGGAGGTGATTTGTTAACATTTTTTACAAGTTACTTTCCAGGAATAGATGTAAAAATTCCAGAAATGTGCTACAAAAAGTGAGGCATGCTTATATTTAGATTAAAAACAAACAAACAAAAAAAAACAAATTGGATATATGCTAGAATCTTTGCGTGATACTCATGAAGTGTGTTGAAATGCCACTTAGAGAGAACAGAGATTCTCTTCTGTAAGGCTGTACAGCAAGGATAGCATTGGGGTCTCATTTAGGCAGCTAGGTGGAGCAGTCAATTGAACGCTGGACCTGAATTTAAGAAAGACTTGAATTCAAATATGACCTTGTTATCGTTTAGTCATTTCACTCGTGGCTGACTCTTCATGACACCATTCGGGTTTTTCTTGGCAAGAATACTGAAGTGGTTTGCCATTTCCTTCTTCAGTTCACTTTACAGATGAGGAACTGAGGCAAACAGGGTTAAGTGACTTGCTCAGAAGGGTCACGCAGCTAGTAAAGTGTCTGAGGCAGGATTTGAACTCAGGAAGATGAGTTTTCCTGATTCCAAGTCCAAGGCTCTATCCACTGTGCCACATAGATACCCCCAAAATACGACCTTAGACACTTACTAGCCGTGTGACCCTGCATAAGTCACAAAACCTCTGTTTGCTTTAGTTTCCTCAACTGTAAAATCTCAATAGTAACAGCATCTACCTCCCAGGGCTATTGTGAGGAGGCATTGTGGGTAGACTTTGTATAAATGCTTATTCCATTTTCCCCTTTATTTAGGACAGAGCATAACAATAATGCAAAAGAGAAAAGTTCAGAGCAACTTAAAATGACATTCTGACTTTTGATCTTCTTTTACTCTTAAGACAATAAAAATAGGATCGTCAATCTATTTCTGGAAGGCTCTGCTGATATGCAGCTATTAGGTAGTAGAATTGGACTTGGAACTCAAACTCTGAGACTCCAAGTTCCACACACATCTTTGATTTTAATCATTGTGGCTACTACCTCTGATGATCAACTAGTCAATCAACAAGCATTTATCACTTACTGGATGCCAGAGGCAATGTGCTAACCCATCCATGACTGGCAATCCTGGGGCCAATTTTGTCTGGGTTCTCCTAGAGGTCTGTAAATGTCAAAATTTAGGAGTGCATGTCTGTGGCACTATTATGTAGACTTTGACATGTGTAAAAGAAAGGTAATTACACTTACACTATGCCACTCTTGTAAGAGAAACTGCAAATGTGAAGTGTTTAGAAACACACATTTACAAATATTGGATGTCACTACTAAAGGTTTCTAATATAAACCGTTTGAGATCTTGGAGGGAAAACCCAATTAAATACAGATTATTAAGTACCCCTGTGTGTGCAAAATTGGGCAAGGCTTTGAGTGGAGCCCCCCAAAAGAGGTATTTTCTTGGTCTCCAGGATCTTATATGATAGCTGGGGAAGACCACCAAATAACTCAATGGAGTACAAGGAAAGAGATGATGAAGGACCAGATGTCATCTTTGTAGCCATTAGTACTCAGAGATGCCTAAGAGTTGAAACTAGTTCAGTCTTGAGCAGCATCAGTTATTTTTACAGCATCGCATTACTCAACTCTATGGAGATTTGGATGAGAGCCACCAATAGATTGTTTCTTTTCTGTTGGCAGGGGATTGTAGTCTCATATTTATTTAGAATTAAAGTTCCATGAGCTCCAAATTTCTCTATAACTTGAATATCAAAACTCACAATGGTGACCTGAGTGCAGAATTCATAAGATCATAAATTTAGAGCTGGAAGTGACATCAAAAGCTATAATTATATAAATAAGGAATCTGAGGCACAATTTAGTTAAGTTAGTTTGTGGTATGATTTGAATTCATATATTCCTGACTCAGAGTCCAGTGTTTTACCTGTGTCAATCAATAAAAAAAAATCACTTAAAATTTTTTTTTGAATATTAGAAGATTTGGAATAAAATTCCTTCATGCTGGAGTTCTCTTTCAGAAAATATCATGATATATTGGGCTCAATTCACTCCCCATTTGAAAATGAGAATCTTCTTGTGGGATCTGCCCAGAAACAATAGTGTTGTTCAGTTGGGTCTGATTCTTTGTGACCATTTGGGGTTTTCTTGCCAAAGATACTTGTGGTTTGCCATTTCCAGTTCATTTTACAGAGGAGGAAACTGAGGCAAATGGGATCAAGTGACTTGCCCAGGGCTGCACAGCTAATAAGTGTCTGAGGCTGGATTTGAACTCAGGAGGATGAGTCTTCCTGACTCAAGGTCCAGTGTTCTATTTACTACACCACCTTTTCTGGCCAGCTTATCTGGCAAGACAATCAATCACTAAGGAAGAGACACTTAGGGACATTCCATGGAGGAAATTTAAATGTTACTCTTTGGTGTGTAGCTGAGGTAAAGTAATTTGTGAGTTATAAAACCTAAGAAAAGCTTCTTCAACACATTGCAAGTGACAACTAAATGAGGCAGAAAACGCCCTGACAGTCTTTCAGTAGTCCAGGTGCTAAGGATAATAGCTTCCAGTTGTGAATTTTGATAGGTTCCAAGGTGAAATGGTTCTCAGTTTCAGAGATATAACATAATGGATCATGCAATGACCTTAATTTCTGGTACATCAACTTGGGTGGATTGTTTGAAAATTAACTTAAAAGAATTCCCTCATTAGCAGGGAGGGAGAGAGAGAGAGAGACAAAGAGACAGAGAAACAGACAGAGACAGAGAGACAAAGAGAAATGGAGACAGAAACAGAAGGTTGAAAGGAATTGTCTTAAAGAAACTATATCAAATGAGTAATACAAATTGGGCCAAACCAAAACCTTTCCATTTTCTATGTTTGAGGCCAAATTAGTCTAAGGATGAAGCAATTAAACATCCTTACTACAGTTTCCTAAAGGCTCTGACCAAGTGTTCTCTTTGCCTCTAGTACTTTACTTCCAAGTCCCAAATTAATTATAGCCATGGGCATTTTCTCTGTGCCTTCCTAAAGAGGGGCACATAATTGACTCCCCAAACCAATATAAAGTCACCCAAGTTAGACTTCCTTTTATTATATTTTTTTTTTAAAAAAAGCAACGTATTGTTTTGAAGGCTTGACCAAATCCAAGCTACGTTCACTTCAGGGTTCAACTAAAGGCTTTCTAGGGTTTAGTTCATGATTTATTGGTTTCCTCTCATCCAAAGGCAGAGCAACTGAGCCAAATCCCATAGTTACGCCTGCTGGCTTTTTACCCTGGCCCTTCCTTTGAGGAGCAACTCCAGCTGTCTCTGGCCTTTGACTCCCTTAACCCTTTACAGGCAAAATTGGCAGCCCAGCATCTTTACCAAAAATGATTTGTTTTCTTGACTGATCAGGTGGTATGCAGGAGAATTACCACAGAAAAGACCAGAAGAACTTATTGTGGGATTAGCATTGAGAGAATATTTGGGAGATCAGAATTTACTTACAGTGATGCTTGTAGAACCTGCAGCTTTTACTTCCCTTCTATGAGTACCTAACACCTCAACCAACTTTCTTTTTGGAGCTCCTTAGAGAGACAGGGAGGTGGTGCTTGTTATCTAGGAAACACCCTCCTGAGTTATAAAAGCTTCAGTATACTTCAGTATATAAAAGCTTCACCTGTATACTTCCTTTTTTATTTTTTTTTGGTAGTTGCTGTCTCAGAAGATTTACATGGGGTGTGTAGTGCTCTAGTTTTCAGCTAATACCTGCCAATTTGTGATTTAAACAAGCAAATCTTGGGATTGGGTTATAGCTGAGGGGATAACAAAATAATGAAAGACTGAATTTTCAAGGGACTACTTATACTGAGTCACAAAGATAGCAGGCTGATGTTGTGAACTGACCTCCCCAAGAGCCACAAACACCTGCTTTTCATACAGAACATTAGTCATTTGGATCTGGATGATTTCCAAAGGTTTGGGATAGAGAGAGAAGAATATTATTCAGTACAACTCATCGGAGTCCCAGATTTAAACCTTCTGTATTAATGGTTGGAATCAAAAGGTGCCCATGAGGGTGAGATGCAGACAGAAAATCTGTCTCATACTTTCCCCTTTTTATTTTCTCTCCTCTCCCTCCATTTCTCCCTCAGCCCTCAATTCTGATTATGTCAAGAGCCTAAGAGGCTCTGCTTATATTGAAATATTAGGAAGAAAAGTCCAGGAGATTTATAAATGTGGGGCTTTGATTTTCAATCTAGGTTATGGTGCCAGGAAAACAGAACCAACTTCTTCTCAAGCCTCTGCTTTCAGATACTGAATACAAAGTCACTGTGACTCCCATTTACTCTGATGGAGAAGGGGTCAGTGTGTCAGCCCCTGGAAAAACCTGTGAGTATAAACCCCCTTTCCCTGGATAACAGTATGATTGAAATTTTATTATTTTCATAAATGAAAATTTTTATTATTTTTCAGGAGCATATTATTTATGCTCCTGAGAAACAGTTAGGTACATTCTGATATCTGTGCTATGATGTTAGCATTAAGTAGATGGTAGTATGAACCTGAGGTTTCCACTCAACACCATACATTCAGTCTGGGAATGTGTAGATTTCTCTGGTGAATCAGTTAAAAATTCAGCTCGTCCAAATTGGCAAAGATAACAAAAGACATAAATAGTCAATGTTAGAGGTGCTGTGGGAAGAAAGGTACTCTACTACACTATTGGTGGAGTTATAAATTGATCCAGCCATTTTGGAGAGCAGTTTGGAATTCTGTGAGGCAGCTGATCCTATCCTTGATCCAAAGATCCTAATCCTGGGCATATAGAACAAGGAAGTAGCAAGCACTCTTTTGTGTTAGCAAATAAGTGGAAACAAAATAAGTGCCCCTCCATTGGTGAATGACTGAAAGAAATAGCGGCTTATGAATGTAATGAATAATTACTGTGCCATAAGGAGTGGTGAATATGTGGAATTAAGAGAAACTTGAGGAGACTTATATGAACTGATGCAGAGTGAAGTAAGTGAACCCAAGGAAACAACATACTTAATGACTCCAGTAATGTAAATTAAAAGAACCCCAAATGAAGGCAGATGCAGTTTAATGGTGGTGACCAATTTGGTCCACAGAGAACATCTGAGGACATGTACCTCCTTCATTTCACTGGGGAGGTTGGAGACTCTGAGGGTGGAATGTTGCATCTACTTCCAGGACATTATCACTATATTGCTTGATTTTGCTTACCTGTATTTTTTTTCAGATGTTTATAAGGGAAAGCTCTCTGGGGAGTAGAAGGTGGGGCAAGGGGAGAAAACAAGCTAAATCTGGAAATAACTATGATGTAAAACCAAAATTAATCAATAAAACTTAAAGCAAAAAGCAAAAGAGGAAGAAAGGAAAGAAAGAAGAAGGGAAGGAAGGATGGGAGGAAGAAAGGAAGGAAGGATGGGAGGAAGAAAGGAAGGAAGGATGGAAGGAAGAAAGTAAGGAAGAGAGAGAAGGATAGGATAGGAAAGAAGAGAGAATAAAAAGAAAAGACGAAGGGAGGGTAGAAGGAAGAGAGTGAGGGAGTATTCAAAGAAGGAAGAAAGGGAGAGAAGAGATAGAAGGAAGATAGAATGAAGGAAGGAAAGAAGGAAGGGAGGGAGGATGGAAGGAAGGAAGGAAAGGGAGAAGGAAGGAAAGAAAGGAGGGAGGGAGAAAATCCAGCTGTTCATATTCTACTTGGCTTACAAAATTTGCAGTGGCTCTTCCATTTAATAGTACTATCATTTCCCTTTCCTCCTGTTCTGCTAATTTCCAGTGCTGTTCAATGGCTAAGAAAATGTAAATGGAATGACAGAAAATACAATGCCCCACAAAAAAGCATATTACATTTTAGAACTGCTGCCCAATTTATTTTAGATTCAAGACAGATGAATCAGTTTCTAGTTCCATGGGATTTGGTTGTGTTGAGTCTTACTTAGGTCAGTTCCATTTCCTTAGTTACATGACCTGACTTAACATTTTGACCATACTGAGATATTGTTATGACTCAAGACAAATGAGAACACAGAATCACAGAATTATATAACATCACAGAAGCCAGTCTGCTCCTGAACTGGATTCCCATCTATGGCATACCCAACAAGTGGTCAAACCACTTTCTTCTGAAAACCTCTAGTGAGGGAGAATCCCACCATCTCTCAAAATAGCCCATTTTACTTTGGGATCCTTGAATTGTTTGAAAATTTTTCTTTATATCAAGCTGAAATCTACCTCTCTATAATTTCAACCCATCATTACTAGTTTTGCCCACTCAGACCAAGCATAGCAATTCTGTTATTCATTACATGTAACAGTTTTTTAAATACTTGCAGACAGTGAACATGTTCTTTTGGCTGAATGTCTCCGGTTCCTTAATCAAGCAATTTTGAGGCAGGGGACAGAACACAGTGTTTTCAGAGAGCACTGTTACCCTGATTTTACCAGTGTCCCCTGCTTCTTGTCTCAGCTCCCTTACCTTATATTCAATTTATTTTAAAAGCCAAATAGACCCAATTTTAAGACTAAGCATCACTATTAGTATTTCTGTTGTATCATAGATGGTATGGCTCTATTATCTTCTCAGATTTTTAGAGCACTTTCTCTGAATCTCTCTTTTGTCTCTATCACACTCTACTTTGTACCATAAGACAAAGTTAGTAGACTATATCATCCTTGAGGGCAAAAGACTATAGGGTTTCTTTTAATCATTGTACACTTAGCACTCAACATAGTGCCTTTCACATAGTAGATACTCAATATCTGTTTACTAATTGAATTGGGTCAAGCCCCATTACAAAACAAAGGAATAACAGACTGTCCACTACATCTTTATAGAATAAAAAGATACCTAAGCATCTATTGATGGCTATTTTTTTTCAAGCAGTATTCACCACAATCAAATTTCAACCCAATGAATGTCAACAGTTATTCTGAGTTTGTTGCAATGAGCTTTGACTTGTATCAGCTGAACTATAGGAGGAGAATATGGGGGGGGTCTCTGATCAATTTGATGAGTGTATAGGGTGAAAGCATCTCCCTATGAAGGGTTTGGACATTACTATTAATATTTTATCAAAAGCATTAAAGCTATTTTAGTAATTCTTAAGGATTACTGAGAATCCCCAAAGCTCTCCTCAAGATGAATTGTTTAGGAGCTGCTTCTTGGTACCTACTGAAGAATGGGTTTCACTGATGGGGGCTTCTGTCAAAATGGTATCTTGGACTCTTAGGAGGATAAGCTACTACAAGGAGGAGTTCTTTTGTACTGACCTATAAAAAGAGGGCTCTTTTTTGACATTTCCCTTTCCTACCTTTAACTTCTCTGTTTAACAGCTACACAAGAAGAATAGATGAGTACAATACTTTACCAATATTTTTCTCCATTTTAGTGCCACTCTCTGGTCCCCGAAATTTACGTGTCTCAGATGAATGGTATAACAGATTGAGAATTACTTGGGATCCCCCATCTTCACCACCAAAGGGCTACAGGATTGTTTATAAACCCATTAGTAGTAAGTGCATTTTTAAAGATCAATTTGCTTTGCTCCATTTTTTTTTCAGATAACTATTTGATCTTGTCATTGTGTATGAAAGTAACATTGCCTCCTTGGGTAAGTTTCAAGTGATTTTCTTTTCTGCCAACTCCTTTATTACTAAAGTTCATTTTCTCTGTTCCTTCAGCTCCTGGCCAAGCATTAGAGACATTTGTGGGGAATGATATTAACACCATTCTGATTCGAAATCTTGTCAGTGGAACAGAATACAACGTGAAAGTGTTTGCCTCTTATCCTTCTGGCTTCAGTGATGCTTTGACAAGCGATTTGAAGACTTGTAAGTCTCATATTCTGCTGGTTTCAGTCTTCAGACATGACTTTGCAAATTGGTTTCCACCATAATCCTACCTTTTGGTTCATTGATTAATTATTCTTTTACAAATGGTTTTTTCTTTTTCTTTTTTGGACCTAGATCTTTTATAGAAAATAATATTAACATCCAGAACCTCATTAGTGAAACAGGGTACAGCCTATCTAGTGTTTGTTATACTTTTGTAAGGCAGGAAAGTAGTTCATATTTGGCATTGATAGAGAAGATTGACATTACATGAAACAGGTGGATGTGATAAAAGCTTATAGAAAAAAAATTTTGCTTTAATTTTTCAAATGAGGCAAAATTTCCCAAATTCTTTGACAGAGTCTACTGTCAGGCAGGAATAAGCCCTAGTCAAAATTATGCCATAGGGAGATTTGTTCTGCCTTTAAGCTGTCCACCAAATGAACTTGATTCACTTAAGCTTATCTTCTCTAGTAGGGGGTCTTATACTGTCCCCAAATTTGGGAGTTGTCATTGCCATGAACTCCCAACTATCTCCCTCCTCTCCCTCTGAATACACAGAAATCAATTAATACCTATAAAATTGATGAAGTGTATTTAAATATTCATCGTTGCCATGAAATAAATTTTATATTCCCTATTCATTAAATAAAACAGACCAAACTTCTGTGATGTCACTCCCAAATCCCAAAACTAATTTCATTAGTTAGCTCTTTTATGCTTTTAGTTTAATTTAAAATAATTTGCTTGTTAATATGCTTTTTATTTGACTCCTTTTTGGCCTTCAATTAAGATTTTGGGTGGATCATTGTCCTCAAATATAGAGAGCATCAAGGAGGAATGAGTGATTAAAAGTGTCAAAGGCTGCCCAGAAGTCAAGGAGGATGAGGGTTGAGAAAAGGCCATTGGATTTGGTAACTAAGAGCTCATTGGTAACTTTGGAGAGAGCAATTTCAATGGAATGAGTTTTTCTTTGATACCTTTGTTGATATTTGTATTTTATTTGTTCATTACTGTACCATAGTACTCTTCTGTTCCTTAGAGTATGGAATGCAGGAGCATTTCAGATATTATCTTATTTTGAATTTAATTCCAGAATTGTTTTTGGAACCCTAAACCTAACCCTAAAAATTTCATTCTGTATACAAATAGGACACTATAAAAGAGGACATTTCCCACAGAATGAAGATACTAATATTTCCATTTCATTCTAGTGTTCTTGGGAGTGACAGATCTTGAAGCAGACAGAATTCAGACAAATAGTTTGTGTGTCAAGTGGAAGCTTCACAATCATGCCACTGCTTACAGGGTCGCCATAGAGAATCGCAGAGGTAAGATGATGGCTTTGACAGGTGCTTTCCAATCACCTCCTTGGTGCTCATTATTGTCCTTGGTACTGTGGGGAGCAGGGGGGTAGGATAGAAAGATACACAGGACACAGTCACAGCTCACCCTGATGTAGTTCTGGGAGGTAGATTCTATTATTATATTCATTTTACCTGTGAATACACTGAAGCTCAGATAGGTTAATTGACTTACCCATGGTCACACAACTAGTAAGTGTCTAAAACAGGATCTGAGCCCGGGTCTTTTGGACACCTAGTCTAGCACTCTGTCCATGGGGCCATGTGGCTTCTCAGCAAGCTCCTACTCAGGGAGACCAGAATAACATACAATAAGATGTACTTGGGTTTACACCCCATCTGGCTGTCTGCATTTTAGTTTTATATTTTTCTTGGCATCACTCGGTGTAAGGATATCCCTTCCCTTTTTTATTAGTTCAAGTAACTACCTGCATATGGGATACGTGAGCTCATTTTCTCATGGGGGTTGTAGCTTTCAAGTAAACATAAGGTTTGTTTATTTTCTTTGCTCAATCATTCTTAGAATCAATCTCCTTTTCTAAGGGACTAAAAACTTCTTGTACAGAAAAAGGAGTTTGTTATTATTAACATGATTAAGCAGAATAACAATGTCCTCTTCATTTAGTGTTTTGTAATTAAAACATTCATCTGATCCTAACAATAATATGAAGGTGGCATTGAAAGTAGTATTAGCCCCAATTTACAGATGAGGGAACTGAGGCTAAAGTGAAATAACTTGTCCAAGATCACAGAAATAGTAACTGAGTGGGTTGAGATTTGAGGCCAGGGGATCTGATTCCATGATTAATGTTCTTTTTACTATATCACATTTGTTTAAAGTCTGCAGAGATTTCACTGAGGTACCAACAGAGTGAAAGAAACTGTTTTAAAGGACTTCCTATCAAATTAGTGGATAAGCAGAAGGGGCTCTTCTCTCATTACCAATTGAAAGAATATTGTGATGGACATTCATAGTAAATAACAATACCAAGATGAAACATAAGTGTGTGTGTGTACGTATATACACACATATACATATGCATACACACATACATGCATATATGTAGTTGTCATTCAGTCATTTCAGTCATGTCCAACTGGTTGTGACCCCATTTGGGATTTTCTTGGCAAAGATACTAGAATGGTTTGCTGTGTCCTTTTCCAGCTCATTTTTACAGATGAAGAAATGAAGGCAAATAGGGCTAAATGACTTGCCCAGGGTCACACAGCTAGTAAATGTCTAAGGTCAGATTTGAATTCAGGTGTTCCTGACTCCAGGCCCGGTGCTGTATCCACACTGTACCACTTAACTGCCTATATGTATATACCCACATACACAGGAGTGCACACACACATGTATTTGTGTGTATATGTATATATATAATATATAGTGTATACATATACATTATATGTAAGTATATAATATATATATATACTCTTCAGTATTTAAAAGGTAAAAATGAAGGGAAATTGATTTATGTAGACAGTCTCCACCTTTAAAAAAGTTATACAAAATGGTTCAAAAGATGAATGAAACTAACTGTACAAATACAATCAGTCAAATCTACAAGTACAAATCTCCTAGAAAGTTAGCTTATTTGTTGTACTACGTAATCAATGAACAGATAGCATGAATCTGGAAGCCTGAAACAAATAAGCTGTTTGTGAAGCCAAGATCTCTGCTGGCAGGAACCTGAGCCCACACTTCCTTCTTATCTGGGAGTTACCCCAACTTGTATTTCCTCAGCATAATGGGGGAGCAGCCAGAAATGTCTTCAGCGGATCCCAGGCTGAACGAGAATGAACAAAAAGTACTGTTCATTTTCTCATTAACATTTAATACACTAAAAGATTTTGTGATTCAATTAGGCCACAGCTCATTCACTCTGAAGCCCATTTCTTCATTATTGTTGCTAATCAACTCACTGGCAACCATTGCTTATCAGTAGCTTCAAGATAAAAGGGGAAATGTATATTTGGACCTTTTGTGAGGGGAGCAGAGGTCAGATTGGGTGACTAGCTTTCAGATAGGATGTTTTCATTGTCTTATTAACTCCACCCTTGAAAGTCTTCAGATGCCAGGAGCCTATTCTTCCACAGGAAGCTAACACAGGATTACCAGCTGTTTAGAAGCAATAACATCAGTCACCACCACTGAGAATGTTTACAGTAGGAAGACATGCAGTGATCCCTTGGCCCATCCTGGGCTATGGGAGATCCCTTTGGGCCTCACTTTGCTCAAGCCTCTATTGCAATTCCATCTCTAGCCATCCCACCACATGAGCACCAACACCCCTCCTGCTCCCACTTTTTCCCAGCTTCTCAGTTTCCCAATCCCCTTAATGTGCTGTTATCTCTCATTAGAATGTAAACCCCTTGGGGGCAGGGACTTCTTGCTTCTTTTTATGTATGTCCCCAGTCTTCAGCATGTCTGGCCCCATAGTAAGCATTTAATAAATGTGAGCTCTCTCTCTTTGTCTCTCTCTCTCTCTCTCTGTTTCTCATTCAGTCATATATATTTTTGAGACTAAATAACAATGCCACTGGTGAACTCATTAGTGTTGGACAGTGGCTAGAATGTCAGGCCTGAAGGCAGGAAGATTCCTCTTTCTGAGAGGTAAAACACAGCTCATTTATAGATGAGAAATTGAGGCAAACACGGTTAAGTGAACTTCTTAGGGTCACACAGCTAATAAGTGTCCGAGGCCAGATTTGAACTTAGGTCTTCCTGACTCCAGGCCCCAGCACTTTATCCACTGTACTACCTAGCTGCCCTAACTGTGGTTCATACAAGATCATAAAACACCATATATCCTGTCCCATAGCCAGCACTTAATAAATGCTTGTTGATCAGCTATTGACTGAACAGGTAGCAGGTCAGGATTTAAGCCTACTTCTTTTGTGTCCAATATCCAATATCCAATATTCTCCCCTTTGTGCTATGCTAGGTATTACCTATCTCACATGGTTTTTTGGCCATCAGATAGGAAGAGGTCATATGAAATCATTCTAAAAATATAAAGGGCTAAAGACTGGACCTATGAATTCATTGGCTTTGGGAACTCCCTGGTGGGGAAACTTCCTCCATTGATGCAGGTTGGCACCTTCTCTTCAACTAATTGCCTAGAATCTGCCGAGCACTGAGAGAGTTAAATGATTTGCTTGTGTCAGGACAGCATGTGAACTTGGGTCTTTCTGGCTCCAAGGCCAGCTCTCTATTCGCTATGCGTGCTAAATATGTTAATACAGTAGAAGGCACTGTATAAATGTAAGACATTATATCAAGAAGAATTTAGAAGGAATGAAAAATGCAGAAAATTTAAAGTAGTTGATAGGCATTCCAACATGCATGATTTAAAAAAAAAAGAAAATAATTACTGACATTCAAAGAATACTTTAGGGTTTATAAAGCTCCTTTCATACAATATCTCATTTGGTCCTTCACTGTGAGGTAGGCATGACAAATATTAGCCTCATTTTCTAGATCAATCAAATGAAGAATAGAGAAGTTAAGGGTTTGCTGAGGATTACACAGAGAGGAGGTGACAGAGCCAGGACATGTACCTCATTCTCTTGACTCTGAATCCAGGGCATTATGTAATGCAGATGTCAGAAGCCTCTCATGGATTCACATGAAAGCTAGATGGCTGCCCTGCCAGGTAGTCTAGTAATCCAAGCAAAAAAGAAGTCTACTAGGGGCAAGAGGGAAGGCAGGTTCCCAAGACTTGAGGCTTTATGGAACTACAGGCAACTGGTACAGTGGATTGAACGCTGGGTCTGAATTCAAATTGGCCTCAGACACTTACTAGCAGTGTCTGGGCAAATCACTTAACCTTGTTTGCCTCAGTTTCCTCATCTGGAAAATGAGCTGGAGAAGGAAATGGCAAACCACTCCAGTGTCTCTGCCAAGAAAATCCCAAATGGGATCACAGAAGAATCGGATACAACTGAAATGACTCAGCAACAACAAGGACTTGGAGTGAGGAAGACATGAATTCAAATCCTGCCTTAGGTACTTACTATCTGTGTAACCCTGGGCAAGTCATAACCTCTCTTAGCCCCAGTTTTCCTTATCTGCAAAATGGAGATAGTAGCAGTACCTACCTCTCAGGGTTCTTGTGGGGATCAAATGAGATAACACATGGAAAACACTTTGTAAACCTTAAAGTACTATATCAACATTAGCTATTATTATTGACTCCGTAGTACCAGAAAGCCCACAATCTACAGCTTCGTAGGTGATAAAGAATACCCAGATTCCTGGTCTCTCCCATTCTGTGTTCTAATCTTCAGGCAGGGGCTTAAGTAGGCATCAGCCTAACCATCCTTTTCAGGACTTAATTATGGGGCCAAAATAATTATGTCTTTGGATATACTGGTACAGTGGGAAGGGTATTCGATTGGGAGTCAGAGAACCTGGGTTCTCCACTATGTCTCTTACTACAAGGCAGTCATTTAATTTATTTGTTTGTTGGCCTCCTGATCTGCAAAATGAAGGCTGCATCCTCTTGGGTTCCTTCTGGTTCCAGATCTCCTGGTTGTGACATTGTTACATAAAAGAATTTGACTGAAACACTTTTCAGTTAAATTTGTTGTTTTAGTAGGTCATAGATTTAGAGCTAGAATTTACCTTAGAGACCATCAAATTCAATCCTCTTATAGGTGAAGAGACCTAGGCCCAGAGAAATGAAGTAACTTGTCCTGGGTTACACAGCTAGTACATGTCTGAGGCTAGATTTGAGCTCAGGTTTTCCTTACTTCAAATCTAGTGCTCTACCCACTGTGCCATCTAGGGATGTATCTATAAAAAAGAAGAGTATCGCCTATAGGATCCACCTCAGTGGTGCTAGCAACAACCATCCCAATTCTTATAGTAATTTAAGAATGATGAAGCACTTTTCTCAGAATAGCTTTGTTGTGTAGGTGCTGTTAACATCACTATTCTCATTTTATATATGAGGAAACTAAGGCCCTAGTAGGTGAAATGACTTGTCCAAGGTCAACCTAGGTCATAGTAAGTGGTCCACAGGTCCTTTGATTCCAAACTCATTGTTCTATTGCATTATACAGGCTGGTAGGAATTCCTGGGAATTTTCATCATATTGAGACAAATTCTCCCACCTCCTCTGTGTTAATACATAGAAGACTGTTCCACCTCTGACCTTGATGCCCTGGCTCTTTAAAGCCCAACCAAAACCCCACCTTCTACTGGAAGCCTTCCTTAATGCCTCTTAGTTCTAGAGCCTTCTTTCTGTTAATTATTTCCTTTTAATCCTGTATATGGCTTGTTTGTACATATTTGCTTGTTTTCTCTCCCTTTAGATTGTGAGCTCCTTGAGGGCAGAGATTGTCTTTTGCCTAGTTTTTGTATCCACAGTGCTTAGCACAGTGCCTGGCATATAGTAGGCACTTAATAAATGTTTACTGACTTGCTGACTGACCTGAGGCTGATTTCAGGTATGTCCTACTCTTGATTATACTCACATCCACACTTACACAATGGTTAAATTGTCGATCCAAAATGACTCTTTGGTCAACAGAGGCATCACTTCCGGATTCCTCTAATTGTAAACTTCCTTAGAATTAGGGAGTAGTCAGGGATTCATTGGAATAGAGAATTCCTGGATGAGGAAAGTCCTGCTACCAATCCAGGTCAGCACCTTCTCTTTGTTTTATTTATTTATTTATTTATTTTTGCTTTTCAGTGAGGCATTTGGGGTTAAGTGACTTGTCCAGGATCACACAGCTAGTGTCGTGTCTGAAGCCGAATTTGAACTCAGGTCCTCTTGACTCCAAGTCCAGAGCTCTATCCACTGCACTACCTCGCTGCCCCCAGCACCTTCTCTTTGAGTTAAGGCCTTCTACAGATGCCCAAAGCACTTAGAAGTGACTTGCTCAGCGTCACACAGTCACTATATGTCAGAGGCAAGACTTGAACCCAGGATTTTCTGACTTTAAGGCTAGGCCTCAATCCAACAAGTCACCCTGCCTCTCTCAACTGACTTATGGATTTAAACTATGATTCAGTTTGTTGAAACTCAGTCTACATGCAACCCTTCCACAACTTATCTGAAAACTTTGATAAGTCTCCCCAGGCCATGTATATAGAAAGTCCAATGGCAAATGACCTTGCTATGTATTTTTCTTTTTTTTTTTTATCACAGATGGGAAGAAGCAAGAATCTACCATGGGTGGAGGAACATCTAGCCATTGCTTCTATGGACTTATGCCTGATTCAGAGCACAAAATTAGTGTTTATACACAACTCCAAGAGATAACAGGACCTAGTGTAAGCATAATGGAAAAAACACGTAAGTGAACTGTGCATTCTCTCTAATAGATTCTCATAGAGTCATAGATTGACATTTGGGATGGGGTAGCCTGGCTGGCTCATAAATCAAGTTCCAATCTCTTCTCCAGTCATGAAATTCATTGCAGGTCCTCCACTGGTCCTTATTACTATGATTTTTTTTTCCCCACCCTTGGTACATGCTTCATAGGGGACTAGATATCAGTCCATAGGTTAACAAAGTCCCAGGTACAATGACTTATATTGTAATCAGAATCCATAAAGAAAAGTTTGTGGTATGTGGCAAGAGGAATAGGGCATAATAACTAGGTCCTGACATTAAAACAGTGGCATATTACCAGAGCCATGGTGGTGGGAATGAAGCCAATCAACTCCCATTCATTGACCCTCTGAGGAGTTATTGCTAGCTTAAAAAGCTTTCCCATTTTTTCCAACTTGGCTGTAGATCTGATGTGCCGAAGGGGAATATACACAATTAAAAGAAGGCATTTTACATTGTCCATTATTTGAAGATTTCTGAAGACCAGGGAGAGTGTTAGCTTAATGAAATGGCATATATTGGAGCCCACTAGCTTTCTCTTGATTTAAAGTCTGCATACATAGAACATTCCTTCATTTTAATAACTGTTCTGGGGGTAACCCTGATTTATACAACTACTCAAGGCTATACTTGGAATCTCTATGGAGGCAAGGAATTTGAACGCTGTATTCTTATCTTTATGTGTGGGTTGTTGGTTGTGCCTACATCTTTTAAGTCTCATTGGTTGAGATACAAAAAGCCATCAATAATGTCACTTTCCTTAAAAAAGGAGGGACAGTTGTTTAGGAAAGAGACTCAAAAGTTTGAGTCATAGACCTTCAGAACTGGGTGATCTCTTAGAATCTTAGGACTTTAGAAGCTACCCAGCCCAATTTCATATTCAGGGGAAACTTTCTTCTATAACATTCCTCATAATTATTCAGTCTGTGAGTGGTATTCATTAGAAAGTTCATGAATTACACCAAAATTTATCTTATTGCAACTTCTAACCCATTGACTTTTGCCCAGCCTTGGGGACCAATGCAAAGCAAATCTCTTCCCTCATTTACACACCACCTCTACAAATCTTAGAAGACAATTATATATATATGGTGAACAGCTCCTATTGAGCTCCACCTAGTTCCTAATGGCTCATTTTCACAAGTACACTGTTTTGGCTACTTTGGCAGACTTCCAAACTATAAAGAACCTATTTGACAATTTCACTTGAGTTTTGCTCTTGCTTTAAAGATAAAACATTAGCAATGTCTTAGTTTTTCACATTTTTATTGTGATTGTGTGTGTATTCATGTGGGAGAAGGGTTGATAATGATTATCAACGTACCATTTCTTCCAAAGATTTTGTAAGAATCAAATGCAGTGTCTTTGAGGTGAACTGTAATGACTTTTAGGAAACTTGCAAAAAATTTATTACACTAAAAATCCACATGAATTCATTTCATTATTGCTATTAGTTTAATAGTTAAACCTCATAGAATTGGGGGGAACATTAGAGACCAACCTAATATAGTCATTCATTTCACAGTTCAATGAAAGTTGATATTGAAACTTAAACACTTCTAATGCTCAAACCTCTAACTGCTCAAACACTTCTAATGACAGGAAATAAATGCTATCACAAGGAAGCCTGTTGGATTATCAGACAACTCTGATTGTCAGAAAGTTCTTCCTTATTTTGAGCTAAAATCTGCCTCCCTTTATCTACTCTACCCAATGGTAACTATTTTTGCCTTAGAAACCAAATTTTCTACAAATATTCTTTATTTTCTGTGATAATCTTTAGATATTTGAAGTCATCTGTCATCAATTTCAGTCTTTTTGTTTCTAAACTTTTATTTATTGATTAGCATTTTAAAAGATATTTTGAGTTTCAAATTTTCTCTTTCCAACTCTCTCTTACCTATTAAGAAAGCAAACAAGATGGTGTCAATTATACATGTGTAGTGTTTTCTCCAAACTAAGTAAACACACTCACGTCCTTTCATTGTTTCTCATATAATTCAGCTTCTAGTAGCTTCATAGATGTAATATCAATGTCGATGTCAATGTTCTTTTTGTTTTTGTTTTATTTTGTCCTTAGGAAATGTTTATTTCTTAGTCTAAAGGACCCAATGAAATTAAACAAATGGCCCCAGATTGCAGAAATAGGAGAAGTGGATGGAAGTTTCATATAAGCAGATTTAAGGTTATAATCTCAGTTATCCTGGACTGGCCAAGAACTAGTGGGTTCTCCCCACTGGAGTCTTCATAAAAAGCCTGAATGACCATTTGCTAGTCATATCCTACAGTTGATTTCTCTATGTAGAGTTCGAACACCTAAGATCAATTCCAACCTTTCCTAGTGTTGAATTCATGCCCTTCCCGTCCCCAACTGCCAGTACCATTCTTTCCAAGCTACTTTGTAAAAAAGAAAAATATATATATACATACATGTATATGTTTGTATTTGTTCCCTTTATATTTATAATGCATATAATTTATGTGTACTTGCATAATTCATTAGAATCCCTCTTTTTTCTTTCTTTTTTAAAATTTTTAACATTTCTATTTAAAGTTTTGAGTTCCAAATTCTGTCCCTCTCTCCCCATTCCATTCCTGAGATGGTAAGCAATCAGATATAGGTTATACATGTGCAATTATGCAAAACATTTCCATATTAGTCATTTTGTACTACTCAAATAGAAAAAATTAAAGAAAGAAAGTGAAAAATAGCATGCTTCAGTCTGTATTCAAACAGTATCAGTTCTTTGTCTGGAGGCAGATAGTATGCTTCATCATGAGTCCTTTGGGATTATCTTGGATCATTGTATTGCTGAAAATAGCTAAGTCATTCACAATTCTTCATCAAACAATATTGCTGTTACTTTGTACAGTCAATGTTCCTTTTGAAATGTAGCTTTCAGAATTTAACCCAGTACTACAGAGTTTTCAGATGAGCTTGGAGTATGGTCAGACTCTTTCCTCCCTCAGTCTGGATTCTGATGATGCCCAATTCAGTAGTATTGGAAGAAGAAGTTCAGTTGAACAAGAATTGATATTCTGTTGTTAATTATGTAGACAGAAGTTGAGCTTCTGCCTTCTTCTGTGTTTGAACTTGGCCAGTAACTAGAATACATTTTTTTCCAGATGCACTTTTTCAGGGGAAACGTACTTTTCCCAGAACTGTTGCACTAAATCAATGTTACAACCACTTTAGAGCTGACGGTTTCATTAAATTTGCTCCAGGTGGCTAAATGGAATTATTTGAAAATGGCACCCAGGCCTTCTCTCTGCAGATGAGGAAATAGATGAGCTAATTCCCACAAATTGTTGTTGATGTCTGTAGCCACAAAATTCTAAGGAAGAACAGATGGATGTTGTCAAAATAATTGAAGCTCCCCCCCAAAATAATTATTGCCTCTTTAATGATATTATCTCTTTTGGGCTCTTTTTAATTTTCTCCAATTTCCAGGACCAATTCCAACTCTACCACCCGCAACAACCACACCTCTTCCAACCATTCCTCCAGCAAAAGAAGGTAAGATAATAATAATAATGTACTTGCAGTTTTGAATTTTTGTCATTTTATTTGATTAGTTAAAAGCTTAAGTGAGCAGTCAAAGGCATCCTTTGTGTTAACTATTTTACTATGATTACTATTATATTATTGATATAATCTATTGAGCAAATGAAATATAATATTAATGAACTATGTTCTACATTAATTGCATATTATATGATGCACAAATGTGTTGTTTCAATATATCATATGTAATAATAAAGATGTGTTACACTGCACTGAGTTAGTACCAAAGCAACTGCATAAAGCCATAGTTCTTGTCCTGAAAGAGAATTATCTATTATAAATAGACCATTTTCATTCAATATGTTCAGTCTAAAGAACAAAAGTAATGAATGTTTCTGCCAGGGAAGAAAAAATTAGGAAGTTTATGAATAAACATTTACAATTTTGTTGTAAGGTTGTAGTTTGTACTGGTGGAAGGCATTCTCCAACCGATGAAGTCAGTTTATGTGTCAGTCACTGGACTAAGAACTGGGGATATATAGAAAGGCAGAAGGCAGTCCCAGCCCAAAACGAGTTCATAATCTAGTGGGAGATGGGGAGAAAGATAACATGCAAATAACTAATACTATCAATCTTTATAGAAGAAAGGCACTAGAATTAGAAGGGCTTAAGAATGGATTCCTGTAGAAGGTGGGATTTTAGCTGAGACTTAAAGGAAGCCAGGGAAGCTAGGAGGTGGAGGTGAAGAGAGAGAACATTCCATGAATAAAGGACAGCCAGTGGAAATGCCAGAGTTGGGAGATGGAGTGTGTTGTTTGAGAAATAGCAAGGAGACCAGTGTCACTAGATCTAAGTATAAATGAGTGGTGGAGGGAGCTTAAGCTACAAGGAGTTTGGAAAGGTATGTGTTTGGGGGAAGGAGAGTGGACTAGGTTTTAAGGAGCTTTGAATGCCAAACAGGATTTTATATTTGATCCTGGAGGTAATAGGGAGCCACTGAGTTCATCGAGTAGGGTGGTGACATGGTTGAATCTACTCTTTAGGAAAATCACTTTGATGACTGAGTGGAGGGTAGAATGGAATGGGAGGAGCCTTGTGGCAGGCAGACCAACCAGCAGGCTATTGCAATATTTCAGATCTGAGAAGTTGAGGGTCTATACCAGGGTGGTGACAGCAGCAGAGAAGAGAAGTGGGCTTGTTTGAAAGGTGTTAAAAAATATAAAATCAACAGGATTTGGCAACAAATTGGATATAGGGGTAAGAGATAGTGAGTAGCGAAGGATGACAGATAGGTTGCAAGCCAGGATAGAGGGAGGATAGTGTTGCCCTCAGCAGTAATAGGGAAGTTTGAAACAGTGGGAAAGATAATGAGTTCAGTTTTGGATATGCTGAATGTAAGATGCCTGTGGGACATCTAGTTGGAGATAGGGGCCTGAAGGTTAGAAGAAAGGTTAAGATTGGATAAGAGGGTTTGAGAATCATCAGCATAGAGATGATTGAATCCATAGAAGCTAATGAGGTCACCAAGTGAAATAGAAGAGAAAAGTGGGAAAGGAGAGGAGACAAGGGGTCAAGATTGCCTTGTTCATAGCCCTGACACCTTAACTTCCTACCTCACAATCTGCTCCTAAAACAACTAAAAAGAGCTCAGAAATTCATGCTACACTGCAAAAGACACAGTCTGATTTTATAGCTTTTCTTTACAGCGCTTTGTGCTAGGATATTGCTGCACAAAAGCAGCACAATGACCCAAGTCTCTAGCCTACCTACCTTCTATTCAGGCTTTCTCATACAGGTTTCAATGCATAACCAGAGTTACACTTGCACCTGCATGTCCATACTCAATTACTCTCTCATTATCTTAAAACACTCTGACCATAAACTCATTCTCCATTTACACTGTTATTTTCTCACTTTTAGCATGTCTCCAATATATTCCTAGAAAAACTCTCCTCCTAAGTTCCTTTGACCCCCACTCCAAAGTGATGCTTTTTACCTCCTCACTTAATTAAAATCAGTGGTTATCAGAGTTTTTGTAGGAGCTAATGGATATTTAGGAGGATAGCTGGGAACCAGTATTCATGGAGCAGAATAAAAATGAATTTTCACACCATTCCCTCTGCCTTCAGTAAGTAACAATGTATGATGATCAAGACCTTAAGACAAAGGTTCTTGACCTGGGCTCCATGGTCCTCCAAGAGGCCTGTGGATAAATTTTGAAGGGTTCATGAATTTGGATGGAAAAAATGGGTCCTTTTTTTTTTTCTACTAACTTCTACCTAAAATTTAGAGTTTCCTTAAATTGTAAATTTAAAAAATTATTCTGAGGTATCAGTAGGCTCTACCAGACTGCCAAAAGGGGTCCATGACACAAAAATGATTAAGACCCTCTTCCTCAAGAGAGACATAAATAGAAAATTTCTTAAACAATTCTTGTTGTCCAGTTTGTAAGGCTGCCAAGGCAGACCTAGTGTTCGTGGTGGATGGATCCTGGAGCATTGGAGATGACAATTTCAATAAGATCATTAAATTTCTATATAATACTGTTGGTGCCCTGGACAAGATTGGAGTGGATGGAACTCAAGTAAGTCTCACCAGTCAATTACACCAGTCCATTATTTTGTAAAACTAATGCCTATGAAAATGTAGTGATGAAACTGTTTTTTGTCTTCTGTCATTGTTTTGAGAACACATAAAAGCCTAAAGTGTACCAGAAATAAAGGCAAATGGTAGAAAATGGACCTACAGTGACATAAATGTGTCTGTAACATTCCCCTGATTGGCCTTCCCAGATTTCAGTGCTCTTTAATGTAGAGAACAGAGAGGTGAAAGCCATGTCTGTATGATGATAGGCGCCAATGAAAAGTATAGAATTTGGCATGTGTGTGTGTGTGTGTGTGTGTATATCAATATGCATACATATATGTATAATAACACACATTTGTATAAACTTATGGTTTGTGTATATATAAAGATATATACACAAATAAAATATACACATATAAAACATACATATCTATATCTATAGATATAGATATAGATATAGATATATAGATACGTCTCACCAGATGGATGATTCAGTCCATTCTATTTCCAATGATAGTTTTAAAAAGTTAAAAAACTGACTTGGATAAAGAATGGTTGACTTGACGACCACATAAAAATATAGTGTCAGTAAAAATATAGTGCCAGGGGAACATGAGTTTGTAATTTAAAAAAATATTTTCTTTTTTTCCCTCATTACTTTCTTAAAATTTATGCAATCTCATAAATTCCAAAGTGAAATCTAATGAACTAGTGGTCCAACGTGGCATGGAACTGGGAATATGGCAGTCTGGGCTTTTCTCAGCTCAAATTTTCTGACCTTTGTCAAGTTATGTGACCTCTTTATAACATGTTTTTCTGATCTATAAAATAAAATTCTATCAGTCATATGGAGGTTTTATTTTCCTCCTTATTTTTTCATATGGCATTTGTAAGAATGAACTTCTTATCTCCATAGACTATTTGCAGGGGAGGAAAGTAGTTTTTAATCCCATTCTCAATTTTGATCTCCACTATATAACATGTATTAAGTAAAATATCAGTTAAATTTATGAGATAAATTAAGCAAAAAGTAAAGACTTATTGATCCTTGAAAAATGTTAACTAGTCTGAAGTAAAGTTTATGCCTTCTATTCTCAGGTGTCCATTGTTCAATTCACTGATGACCCCAGAACAGAATTTAAACTAAATACATATAAAACCAAGGACACTCTCCTTGAGGGGATTAAGAATCTTTCTTACAAAGGCGGAAATACAAAAACAGGTAAGGAGAAGCCCCAAAGAATGAATGATTATCACTTAATTACTGAAAACATATTTTTGAAGTCCATTTGTTATTATTGACGTCCACTTAGTCAGGGAAGTTTCACTGAAGGTTTCAAGTTTTTTGGTTGTTTTAATGAGAGTCATTCTGAAGTTGAGCCCTTTACTTTTTTAAACTCTTTCAGGAAAAGCGCTTAAGCATGTTCGAGATGCCTTGTTTACTGCCGAAGCAGGAACAAGAAGAGGCATACCCAAGGTTATCGTGGTCATCACTGATGGGCGATCACAGGATGATGTAAATAAAATTTCCAGGGAATTGCAACTAGAAGGTAATTATACATATAATGATAGCGGAAATAATTCAACTTCATAAATATTAATTAAGCAACAACCATATGCAGAACCTTGTGTTGCCTGCTGGGAGAGATATAAAACTTAAAAGGGGACATGCTCCCTGCCCTCATGGAGTTTATAATCTAGTGCAGGAGTGGGGAACCCTCGACCTCGAGGCCACATATGGGCCTCTAGGTCCTCAAGTAAGGCCCTTTGACTGAATCCAAGTTTTATAGAACAAGTTCTTTTATTAAGAGGATTTGTTCAGTGAAGTTTGGATTCACTTGAAGACCTAAAGGGCCACATGTGGCCTCGAGGCCGAAGGTTCCCCACCTCTGGTCTAGTAGAATAATATGATACACACACACACACACACACACACACACACACACACACACACACACACACACACACACACACACACACACACATACACACAAATAACCGTAATGCAAAGTGATGTATAAGAAATTCAGAAGGTGGGTACAAGCCAAGGTCTCCATAGGAGAAAGATCATTTCTGATTTGGACAAGAGGAGGGGCAGGTAGAGGAAAGGCTTTATGGACAATGTGGAATTTGAGTTAGGTCTTAAAGGACTTCAACAAGTGGAAATCAGAAGAAGGATTAGGGTATTTTAAGAGCAGAGAACAGCATGTGAGAAGGCATGGGAATGGTCCAGAATGAGATATGCACAGAGGTTGGCAGGAGAATACTATTTGGTTAGAGTATAGTATATATAAAGGTGAATAGTTTGAGATAAAGCTGGTATCACATTATGGAGAACCTTGAATGCTGTGTTAAGAAGCTTAACATTTATAGGCAGTTGGGATTCAATGAAAGGTCATAGAGGAGTGATATGATCAAAAAGTATAAATGATGGGGCAGCTAGGTGGTCCAGTGGATAGAGCATCGGCCCTGGAGTCAGGAAGACCTGAGTTCAAATCCGGCCTCAGACACTTGACACTTATTAGCTATATGACCCTGGGCAAGTCACTTAAGCCCATTGCCTAGCAAAAACAAAACAAAACAAAAAAAAAAGTATGTATGATGAAGACTACCTTGGCAAGAATATGGACCAGGCCAGTAAGGTGTGTGGGAGAAAGTGGAGGCAGGTTATAAGATTATTACACCTCTTTTTTGTTTTTCTTTGCACAGAAAAATGTTCTTGTTGATGTTTACTAAGTTCATGAGAAAGAAAAATTTTAAAATAAAAGGAACAATAAAAAAGGTTATTGTAAAGGATAATAAAAACAATAATGGTAAATGATAGTGAAAACCTAGATTAGGGTGATGAAGAAGGCACAGATGCAAAAGAGATTTCAAAGGGAGAAATGACCAGATTTGACAATTCATTAGGTCTGAAAGTTGTTGTTATTTGTCCTTCATTCTTGAAGAGGACTATAACATTGGGGAGGTGATGCCATGCCATGAAAGTGAATTGGATTTAGGTGAGGGAGGGCTGTGCAAAGTCACCAGCCTCACTCTTTCCTCTGGAGCCATCTGGGCAGCTGGAGATGGCCCTGGAGGCAGTGGAAGACCTTGACCTTTTTAACAGGTCTCAGTTTGACTGAGGCAATGCCCATTCAGTGATTAAGGCTAGGTAAAAACTGAGGCAGAGAATGGCCTCCTTTACCTAGTCAAAAAAAAAAATCAATCTGGAGGGGAAGACCCTCAGGGTTTCTGGCTGAAACAGAAACAACTGCTATTTGCATTCACTCTGAGCCAATCAGGGCCCAAATAGTAACCAAGTGGGGGACCTGTTGTGGGCCAATCAATGAGAGCCAGAGTGATTTGAAGGTAAGGAAGAGGAAAAATCAAGAACCAAGTTTTCTAATGTCAATGACTGACTGAATGGTGGAATCTCTAACTAAAATAAGTTTTCATTGTTTCCTAAATCCAAACTCACATGAAATATATGTGTAAATATTACATATATTATTAAATTATTCTTGCTATCCACTTTTTGCCTCTTATAGACTTCAGCAATCTGCCATATATGATTCACATAGACCGCCCCCCAGGCTATTCCCTCAATTTGTATACATACTGTTAGGGGTGGTGGTAGAGGGTGGTGGTAGAGGCTAACCTCTGGTGTGGGTACGGATGGAATGATGGGGGCAGGATTTGAACCCAGATCATTTGAAGCAAACCAAGTCTTGTTTTGCTTCCAACTAATCAGAAATTAGGACATAATTAGCTCAAAGCAAAGGCCTTTATAGCACAAAGAATAGTAGCAAAAGCGTGAGTGTATACATAGATTATATATGGTGGTTTCTATACTAGTAGAGAGGAAAAGGGAATGATATGTGGCCTAGGCAACACATTTCAATGCTCTGATGTCTTTTTCTCTTTATATGGTGTTCCACAATAATACAATCACAGGTCTGGATAAACAAACAAATAAATATCAATTTCATATTGGTACATTTTAATATCAGAAGATTCCTAGGATGAAGATAGTAGAGTCAGAGAATCTTAGAACTGGAAGGGAACTTAGTTTCTCTACATTTTTCAGAAATAGAAAATTAGAGGGGCAGCTCAGTGGCACAGTGGTTGGAGAACCAGCCCTGGAGTCAGGAGGACCTGAATTCAAATCCGACCTCAGATACTTACTAGTTGTGTGACCCTGGGCAAATCACTTAGGTGATTCCATCAAAAATAACCAAACAAACAAAAAAGAAATAGAAAATGAGGCACAAGTAATATATGACAGATCATAGAACAATCAGAGAAAACTAGACTTATTACCCAAGGATACTTGAAATTGTACTCATGGAGGATTTGCTTTGTGTACTACACTACTTCTCCTGGGCATAGCGTCTCTTTTTTTGGGTAGGATGCTCAGCTAGGCTCCCTCTCTACAACTCAATTCCTCATGGCCAGGGCCAACTCTCAACTCATAAAGTCTCTCCTGTCCTATGCTTGATTCGTGGATCTGCATCACCTGAATTTTTAGTGTCTTAATTTTTAAAGGATTTTCAGGGTTATGAGTGAGCCTGAATTAGTCAATAGCTAATTGCATCAATTTTGATAAAAGAACTTCACACAGTGAATTAGAAAGTTAAGCCCTTATTTACTCTTCAGTGATTTTATGTGCTGGGCTGAAGATAAGTAAATTGATCTGGGATATCCTGATCAACTCCCCTCTATGCCACTCTGCGTACAATGCACTGTCTACACAAAGGAAATCCTCTATGAGTACAATTTTAACTCTCCTTGGGTAATAAGTCTAGTTTTCTCTGATTGTCCTATCACCTGTCATATATTACTTGTGCCTCATTTTCCATTTCTTTTTTGTTTGTTTGGTTATTTTTGATGGAATCACCTAAGTGATTTGCCCAGGGTCACACAACTAGTAAGTGTCTGAGGTCGGATTTGAATTCAGGTCCTCCTGACTCCAGGGCTGGTTCTCCATCCACTGTGCTACTGAGCTGCCCCTCCAATTTTCTATTTCTGAAAAATGTAGAGAAACTAAGTTCCCTTCCAGTTCTGAGATTCTGTGACTCTACTATCTTCATCCTAGGAGTCTTCTGATATTAAAATGTACAAATATGAAATTGATGTTTATTTGTTTGTTTATCCAGACCTGTGATTGTAATATTGTGGAAACACCTTCCAATGTTACCAATAGGCAACTAGTTTGTAACTTACAGTTTTAGAGACCTGTCTGGTACACTGAGACTTTAATTGGCCTCTTCATGGTTGCACTACTAATATGTGTCTGAGGTAGAATCTTAACTCAGATCTTGCTGATGCCAGGGCAGGTCTTCTGCCCACTCTGTGAAATGTTAAATTATATATTTGTGAGAATTATATTGTGTTGCTATTTTCAAGCTCCTTAAAATAGAAAATGAGTAGTAATCATGAAATAATGATTATGTTTTCAAATTAGTACATAAATTACGATGAATTATAATAAATACTTTGTCCCACTTCCTTCTAGTTATATATTTTATACTTTGGGCTAAAGACAAGAAAATTGTAGGTGTTATGACCTTAGTAGTCATATAATCCAACTCTTCCATTTTATAATAAAGGAAATTAAAGCACAATTACTTGCCTAAGGTCACACAGTAGGATGACAATCCTATCTGATTCTAGGATCAGAGCTTTAGAGCTGGAAAAGACCTTAGAAGATATCTAGCTCATCCTCACCTCATTTTACAAATGAAGAAACTGATGCCCAGAGAGATTAAGCAACTTGCCCAAAGTCACACAGGTGGTGAGTGATGGAAGCAGGATTCAAACCCAGGTCATTTGACTCCAAATCTAGTGCTCTTAAAGACTAGACAAGTCTTGTTTTGCTTGAATTTTCCCCTCCTCTTCAGACTAATCAGAAATCTGGTCTCTTTCTTCCACAGGCATCAGCGTTTTTGCAGTTGGTGTCGCTGATGCAGATTATGCAGAACTGGTTAGCATTGGCAGCCAGCCCAGCTCGAGACACGTCTTCTTTGTGGATGACTTTGATGCCTTTAAGAAAATTGAAGATGAGCTGATTACTTTTGTCTGTGAAACTGCATCTGCAAGTTAGTTCTTTGAATCTGTGGCTGCTTGTTCATTGGGTACTTGCAGGCTGAAGCAGTTAATCCTTGTTGAATAATGAATCCCATGCTGATTTCAGGAAGAATTGTCAACTTGACAAAGGCTCTCATAATATCTTTCATCTCAGATGCTACTTTTTGTAGAAAAGAGCACGTGGGGATTTTACTGTATTTTTGTTTTTCCCACTTAGGGGTTTTAGGTTGATAAAGGCTTTTCCTAATCAAATGGGTGTTAAAGACCAGTTTGATTTAAAATAGTTCCTATAAATACTTTTCAGAAAAATACCAGCACGTTTCCTTTCTCCTCATGCTCATAATGGCCCATTTATTCTAATGGGCATCAGACTGGCGCATGTGCACAGACACAAGAATAGAGTTCTGGGGTTTTGCTTTTAATAGTGGTGGTTAGTTGAAATGTTTGGTATCTTTGGGAAGCCAGGGAAAATAATAGCCACATATGACTTGGAGGCTTCAAAGTAATTCATCTTCATAGAAATTATTTAACTTCTTTTTCAGGTTAGGGGTGAGGGGAGGTTAGAAGTGGGGAAAGTACATTTGGAAATATATCTGAGCGACCTTCCTTTTTTTTTTTTTCAGCTTGCCCTCTGGTCAATAAGGATGGCAACAGTCTTGCAGGTACAGTGCTATGGGCCGTGCCATTTTGCAAATGCCAGAGGATAAAATGAATCCTATCTCATGTCCATTTATTTCACTGAAGTCCATTCATTTTACTTGTTAAGATCACAGCTGTAATCTGGAGATAAGTTCTCTTTTCTGTCATTGTCTGTTCAATTCAACTCTGACCTTTCCAAAATGTTATGCTTTTCAGGATTTAAAATGATGGAACTGTTTGGTTTGGTTGAAAAGGATTTTTCAGCGGTAGAAGGGGTTTCTATGGGACCTGGCACTTTCAATGTGTATCCATGTTACCAGCTACATAAAGATGCTCTGGTTTCCCAGCCTACCAAGTATGTTCATTTTAACTTCAGCATATCAAAGTCATTGTTCTTTTAGATCTTAAAAAAAAATAAGTTATCTCATGCTATCATTGTCATGATGTGTTTGGGAACATTCTTAGTAGAATGATACCAGATAAAATTGCAACACCAAAAAAATGTCGAATTTGTTCATTCTTTTGGAGAATAAGCTCTCAAAAGTTTACTCATAGACTCCGTATGCCAAATCTGTGTCTGTTTGTGCCTCATTTCTCTTGTTAAGTTGTTTATGTAATGTTCCACTAATATTTTCCATATCTTAAAAAAATAGAGCATAACCATACCAAAGTTTAAAAAAGAGGGAAAAAAGTATGTGTATACTTAAGCTCTTAGGTGATACAGTGGGGAGAGTGCTGGATTTGACAGCAACACTTAAATTTGAATCCAGCTTCAGACATTTACCAGCTTTGCGACCCTGGGCAAGTCACTTAACTTTTCTTAGCATCACTTTCCTCAACCTATCCCGTTGGAGATATCAAGTTGTGAGAATCACAACTTGTGAGAATCATGTTAGCTATTATTATAAAAAGTAGAGTAGTACCCTATCTTCAAACTCTTCCTGTCTTAATGGTTTCTTTGCTATTGCTTACAAATATTCCTAGGTGTCTCCCATGCTTTAAAAAAAATCCTCACTAAACCTTGCCATCTCTCTAGTTGTCAGCCTATATCTCTCCTCTTCCTAAATCCATTGTTTCCACTTCCTCTCTTCTCTCTCTCTGTCTTTTCTATACCCTTTTTTAATCTGTCTCTTATATATTACTTCCCTTCATGCATTCTATAGCCTATCTATAGTGATCTAGTTACTATTTCTCTCCTGTCTCTGTGTCTTAGCATGAGTATCACCTCTTCCCCTTGTAATCACTGGCTTTCTTGAAGACAGTCCAAACACCACATTCTGCATGAGGCCTTGCCTGACCTCCTTGCTGCTAGCACCTTCTCCACCAAAGTTACCTTGTATTTGCTTTGAATATGTCTTGTGTATAACTATAACTGTAACTATATATGTGTGTATGTACCTACGTAGTTACATGTTCTCTTCCCCATTAGAATGTAAGCTCTTTGGGTGAAAGAACTTTTCACTTCTGTCTTTGTATTCCCAGCTCTACCATAGTGCATGCCACGTAAGAAGTATTTGATAAAGATTTGAATTATTAATTCATTGGCTCAGATTGGAATGAGAAAAAGCAGCTTTTTCAGACATATGAAAATACAATTCCGTCTAAAAAATTATACATTTGAGATCAATGTTTCATTACAGTGATTTACAAGGACCATCCACATTCTTTTGTTGTGCTCTCATGATAAGTGGTGCTGGAAATAAATAAGCTATTAGCTTGGGCTTAAAATCATTTTTGGTCATTTGAAGATTTTTATTCTCTTCACATTTATTATGTCATTTAATCTATAGGACGTGTTTTCACGTTGACATCTGAAGTAATTATCGAAGAGCATCCTCTTTCTAGAAGTTAATATTTTAAATAATAGAGGTGATAGTTGTAGTTGGTATTTGAACAATATTGCTTTGAGGAATCTAAGTCCTAGGATCTTAGAATTGGAAGGATTACAGGATCATAGAATCATAGATGTAGTGTTGGAAGGTAGCAGAGAGGTCATGCAGTCCAACAACCTCATTTTACAGATGAAGAAATTGAGACCTAGAGAAATTATCGAGGTAGTAAGTTTGAGACTACTTATCGAGGTAGTAAGTGACAGAGTCAGAATTCAAGGTCCTCTGTCTTCCAATCTAGTACTTTTTCCCCCATTGTACAAAGGAACTTTAAGATCCAGCTCCTAGTTTTTTTTGCTAAATAGAACTACAAAAGCTGATGCAAGATTTCCTGCATAAATGAGAATGGTGGCTGAACATATGGAATTTGGGGATTTAGTGCATGTCGCATTCCCAGTCTCTTATCTCAAATTTACTCTAGAGACAGTTATTATTTAAAACATTGTGATCTTCTCTCCTCTAACAGATATTTGCACCCAGAGGGATTGCCTTCAGACTACACCATCTCTTTTCTATTCCGGATATTGCCTGATACTCCTCAAGAACCATTTGCCCTCTGGGAGATTTTAAATAAGGACTCTGACCCACTTGTTGGAGTCATCTTAGACAGTATGTTTATGAATTTGGATTGTATTTATGTGTGTGTGTGTGTTCAGTTATTTGTGCATGCGTGTGAATACCACTTTACAATAGAAATTTTAAAGGCCAGGTGCCATGCTGTCTGTCATCCTTACAAAGATCTGTGTTTTCAGCCATGTGGGTTTCCCTGATATGATGCAAATTATAACCCTTCCTCACCCAAGCAATGGGTCTTTATGAATTGCTGCAGTCAATGTGGTGCTTATCATTTGGACTATGAACCTCTAGGCTAGTTCTCATGCAACAATCTGTTGTGACAGTTTGCTTTCTGTAGGACCAAAGATCCCTGCCACCATAATGAGGCTTCAGAGGAACACATTGAATACAATTTACATAGGGCTTTCATATTTCACAATTCACCTCATTAAATTCTCTTATCAGGAAGTACAGAGGGCGGATTTTACCCCCATTTTAGAGATAAGGAAACTGATCCTCAAAGAGCTTAAGTGATCTGTCCAAGGTTGTATTGGCAGCAGCTGGACTTGATTATTCTTGCCTTTAGTCTAGTATTCCCTTCTACTAACTTTTGAACAGAAGAGTCACTTTATATACGTATATAAACTCTGGCTTTATATATTGGTTCTCAAAAGCTATGCCTCTTGGCATATGGCCTGGTAGGTTCTGGACAGGTTTCAGTTAAAGTCCTGGCAATAGACTGCGTTGGCTTTCTGGGTTCCAGGTTAAGTAACAAAGGCTCAGCACTATCAGACTGACCATTTGGTTATCAATTTTTTTTTGACCATGGCAAGCCATGGAACAAAGGAAAATACAAAATGGTCCTCAATCCTCTGCAGCTTTTTCCTGTTTCTTTAGTGATGGTGTCCAACCATAGACAGGTAGAAAAGGGAATAGAAGGGGCGAAGAATTATGCTTTTTATCCTTGGACAGATGCTGGTAAAACATTTATTAGATGCTTCCTGTGTACCAGGCACCATGCTACAAGTTGCCCAGGATGGGCAATCATGTAAAGTCCATGTCATTGGTAGTGAACCACTAGTAGTGTAGAGCTATTAAGGCCTAAGATTGGAACCAAGAAGATTCTGCTGATAGAATGTGTCAGCTGTTGAGTTTTGAGCTTTGGAAAATTGAAATGAGTGTGATCTCATAGGCTCTGCTTTAGAAGAGAGAAAGATGACAGAATAACCTCTATCTACATTTTTTGAGAGAAGTACTACCTAGTTCTCTGTGTATTAAACCATTCTAGCACCCACAAAGTAGGTTATTAATAATTATTCTTTTACCCATAATTTAAATGTGTCCTAGACGCAAAACTCAAGGTCAGCAGCAGTTTATTCATAATAAAAAAGTTGATGTTATTTCATTGTCCCATCTTTGAATTTTTGTCTTTATATTCCCAGTAGTGAGCAAAGTACCTGGCAGTGGTAGATACTTAATAAATAATTGGATTGAATGGAAGTGAATTGGTGTATCTTGGGGGTATCTTGGAAGTGAGTATCAATCACTATTTAGTTCAGTTGCGTGGGCCAATGAAGCCAAGGTTGTGAATATTATTTTTATGAGGATCATTGATTTCATTCCATTCTTTGGTCATAATTTGCAACTCTTACCCTGACTAAACATTTTTCAGGCCTGGGCTGTGGGGAGGAACAAGTGAGGGTAGCAAGGTATATTGGAAAGAATACTGGATTTGAAGTAAGAGGACTTGGGTTAGAATCTGTATCCACTATTTACTATTTGTGTGAAGTCTGAAAATGCTTGGTTGGAGGTTAGACTTGGACATATCCAACCTCCTTGGAAAAATGATTCAGAATTTGATGGATGGAGAACTATAAGTGTATAAGCGAGAGTGATTTCATCTTCATGAATGGATAGCAGCCTAAATGCATCCTGGAGAATGTCAAAGGACTAATAAATAGCAAAGGCTTAGTAACCATTTTGTATTTAACTCTAAAGTATGTTTCAATTAAGTTTCAAAGGGGAATATCAATCTCCTCAGGCCTGGGGAAGAGAAATCACTTGCCTATTTTATGATGTAATCATGTTTTAATTATGTTCATTTTTCTCATGTTCGTACAATGTTCATTGTCCCACCAAACAGATGGAGGCAAGACAATTACCTACTTCAACTATGACTACCAGGGGGATTTTCAAACTGTAACCTTTGAAGGGCCTGAAATTAAGAAAATATTCTATGGAAGTTTTCACAAGGTCAGTTATAGCTTTTATTGTTACACAGTATTGGTCAAAGCAAGAGAGTTAGTAAAATGTATGTGTTAATGTGTGTGTTGAGTATAATATTGTAAGAGCACAGCATAAATATGTAGAAAGATTTAAGTATAAAACAAGGCAAACTTCCCTGAAGGATCTCTCTTAAAGAATGAAGGACAAACAATGACAACATTCCCACTCTGAAAATATCACCTGTAGCCACAGAACAAAATACTTATATATGTTGAGTGGAAAGGATTAGTGGTCTCTTTAATTATTTCTGCACATACAGATGAATATATTTGCAATTGAGGCATCTTGGAAGGCTAATCTGCACACACACACACACACACTCACACACACGTGTCTATGTTAACCCCTTTAGTTTCAAAGAATGCCATCCTGGAAGCTTTGTAAAAATGTAAACATGTTTCGTCCTTTTTTTTTTTAAACAACTTGGCATCTGTGACCTAAACCCATTACTTAAACTTTCATTTCTCTGTAAGACAGAGCTCTAGGGACAAAGAAACACAGATTAAAATTGGAAGGAACCTTAAAAGTCATCTGGTCCAACCTCCTTCATTTTATAGATGAGGAAACAGACTCAGAGAGAATTGCCCAAGATGACATAGAGGATATAGTATAGAAGGGCTGAGAATTGAACTCATGGCCCATTACTCCAAATTCAGTGTTCTTTCCACTGTACCATACTACTCAACTTCTACTAAAAAAATAATTACAGCTCCACTGGAACACATACTCAGAACCTTTGACTTAGAAATCCAAGGAGTTATCCATTGTACCATGGACCCATAGGGAAAGACATACTTTTTGATTCTCATTTTCTATGTATTTAGTTAAGGATCATTATGAGATTCATTGCTATGGTTTAACATATGAGTTGTAAAGGGAACAAGGCTTCCTAATTAAGATACACACAATACCCACACTAAAAAAAAAAAGTTGAAATTAAATTAAATTAGTTTAACATCTTAAGAGAGGCACAGGATCCAGAACACAGGAGTTAAGTTCCCACTTAACTCTGCCCTGGTCAGACTACATCTAGTCAGTCAGTCAATAAGGAGGGTACAGAATTCTAGCTGTGTAATCCTTTTAGATTGTGAGCTCTTTGAGGGCAGGGACTGGCTTTTGTTTCTTTTTGTATTCCCCCTGCTTTGGGAAGTGCCTGGCACATAGTGGATACTTAATAAATGTTTGTTGATTGCTTGCCATAGAAACAGGTAGGTTAGGCATGCTCTGAAACATTTTTCCTCACTCAACACGAAACTTTTTCTTGAAGGACTCCAACTTTTACAATAAATACTCCTCAGAGAGTTTACACTTTCCATTTGTGGCACTTAATCATTTGGAGGGATTTTCTTTTCATAAGCTTTCCTCTAAATCTTATGTGATTTCTTCTTAGCATTTGGCACATGGTACTCTAACAAGGAGAACCTGGGGTTATGCAGCCTAGAAAAGAGACAATCTAGGGGGCAAATTGATAGCTGTCTTCAAATATCTGAAAAAGATGTCCTGTAGAGAAGGGATTAGTTTTGTTTGGCTTGGCAACAGAGGGCAGGACAAGGAACAATGGGAGGAAACAGGAAAAAGGCTGAGTTTAGCTTTACATGAGGGAAAACTTCTTAACTTTTAGAGTTGCCGCAAAGTAGAATGGGCTGTCAAAGGACTTAGTGTTGATTAAACCCTTCCCTGGAAATCTTCAAACAAAGGCTGGACAACAACTTGCTAGAGATTTTTAAAAGGGAATTCTCCATCAAGAACAGATTGGAAGAAAAGTCGTCTGAGGCCCTTTTTACTACTAAGATTCTGTGATTCTTACCTCTTGTTTTCTTACTGTATACTACTTTCTGAATTTAGAATTTATGTTGAAAGTTTCAGAACTCTCATCAATGCAGTTACCAATCTTGACTTCAGAGAATTTATGGTAAAGAATACTTCTCATCTCATGGCAGGGAGGTGGTAGACCATAAAGAGGCATATCGTTGTCAGACATTGCCAATGGATTTATTTGTTTTCCTTAATTGTACTTTGTTATAGGAGAAAATTTGTTTATATAAGTATAGGAAAGGGCAGGGGTTAGGATTCATAGGGACAGGTAAACAATGTAAAAAAGAGCATCTATAAGTTTTTTAATTGAACATTAAATGCAGTAACATAATTAATATATTTCTTTTTCATACATGGAGTTGAATATGTGGGCCATATTACCAGAACTGCTCTGAAAGGCCTCATAAAGTGAGAGATCATGTAATTCATGGCCAGAGGTGTTTCCTTTAGTAGCCCCTTTGAATTCACTCTCATTTTCTCCTAAATTCTACTTGGCATTGATTTTTTTCCTGGTCAGAATCTAGAGCACAGCTCCAAAGGAAAGTTTGAAAGAAAAAAGCATCGCATTTGAAATTTCACAACTCTTAAAAAGCTAGCCAGCGATATCCTGTGAAGTATGATGAACTTGTAATATTCATTCCAAATAATTTTTTTTCTGAACCTTAGGTAAATTTTAAGTTCCATACACATTGCCAGCAGAACTGAGAGACATAGAATAAGTGAGCATAATTATAAAAAGGCTTCCTGAAAGCCACAAACCAAAGCCAAGTTCTTTAAACTGTGCAAGAATCCTTTTCCTCTTATTTTCCTCTTATTTCCTCCTATTTCCTCTGTCTCCATTTCAGACAGCTTCCCACCTAATATCTCTTCTTTAAAAATATACGTGTACCCAAAAAAGGTGAGAGCACACTAAATTTTTCTAAATCTGATTCTGTTCTCTTCATGACTGGAATTATCTCTGAATTGATAACATTTTTTCATTTCTGATTTAACCTCTAGTTAGTTTTAATTATATACTTTTTTTATTTCGTAGTTTCTCTTTTATCTGTTAATACTTAAATGTACTTCTGAGATTCCTTTTGTAAAGTTTTTTTTTTTAATGTGAATCGATGCTTTCTAGTTTATCAGCTTCATAAGTTTGGATTATTATTTACTGGGTTTTCTGAAAGTATTATATTACTTACTCTAGTGATAGAATGAAGAAAGATTTACAGGCTTGAAATCAAGAGAGGAATAAGAGTGAGGCTCTCCAAATGATTATTAGGATCAAGTTATTTTTTTATTTTTACTTTTTTGGATCAACTTATTTTTCCTCACAGAATCTGAGTTGGAAAGGACCTCATAGGTCATTTAATCTAACCTGTACCTAAAAGAGAATCTTTTATCACAAACCAGACAAATAGTCATCCAGCTTTTGCTTAAATATCTCAAATGAAAGGAACTTCCTGTGGCAACTCACTATGCTTTTGTATATCTATCTGTGTTGCAACTTTTCCTGACATGAAGCTTAGATTTTCCTCTTTTATCAATTCTACCTGTGACTTCTACTCTGGGGCTAAGAAGAATAAGACTTCCATACAGCAAGCCTTCATATACTTGAAGACTGCTAGCATAGTCTTCCAAGTCTTCTGGCTAAATCTTTCTAGCTTTTTCATATTTGTTCTCATGTGGCATGATTTTGAGGATCTGTATAATCCTGGTCACTCTCCTCTGGACAGTCTCTAGATTGTCTGTGACTTTTTCAAAATGTGCTTCCCAGAACTGAACACATTATTCCAGATGTGATCTGACCATAATATCATCTGCATCTTTTAATACAAACCAAAAATCTCATTAACTTTTTTGGCGGCTGTATCATACTGTTGACTCATCAGGAGTTTGAAATCCATTAAAACCCTGAAGTCTGATTCAGATGATCAGCTGTCTAGACACATCTCCCCCCAATCTTGTAACTGTGAAGTTAATTTTTGAACCCAAATGTAAGATTTTATATGTATATATATATATATATGTATATGTATGCATACACACATAGATATGTGTTGTTATTGTTGGATTGTTTTCAGTCATCTCTAATTCTTTGTGATCCCATTTGGGGTTTTCTTGGCAAAGATACTGGAGTGATTTACCATTTCATTCTCCAGATCATTTTATGGATAAGGAAACTGAGGCAAACAGTGTTAAGTGACTTCGCCAAGGTCACATAGCTAATTAGTGTCTGAGGCTGAACTTGAACTCACTAAAAATGAATCTTTCTGACTCCAAGCCCAGCACTCTATCTACTGGGCCACCTAGATGCCTCTGGGTGTTTTTATGTGTATAAATATATAAATAAAATATGTTGTCATGTCATGTCACAGCATGTCATGTCATATCACATCATATTGCATCATATCATATATCCTATCACAACATATCATATCTTACTAGATTTGGTGCAGTATTCTTGCCTACAAAAATCTTTTTGGATCCTAACTCTGTCATCTAATCCTTCCTAAATTTGTGTCATATGCAAATTTGATAAGCTTGCCTTTAATCCCAGAATCTCAAGGTTAGAAGGGTGTCAAAGGCCATTGAATCCAGCCAAAGCCCAAACAAGAATCCCTTTTACAAGGTGTTACCTGACAAATGTGTTTGCCTGAAGACATCTAGTAAGGGGAAAACCCACCATCTTTTGAGGCAATACATTCCATTTTTGGATAGCACTAATTGTTAGGATTTTTTTCTCTTGTAAAGCCTAAATTTTCCTCTTTGCAATCTGCACTCATCTGTATCATTATACAACTTGTTGAGAAAATCTGTAAGATGTGCAGATGTACAGAAAACAGAACAGATCCCTTTCCAAGTTGATATATTAATTAATTACAACTCTGTAGGTTCAGCTTTTAGACTGTTTCTGAATCTACGTAACTACTGTCATTTAGTTCACAGCTCTCTCTTGCCCACAAGATTCAGTCAAGTGCTTTGCTTAAATAATGAAATGCTAGGAATTTTGGAAATTTGGTACATTCTAGTCTATGAACCAGAGCCCCTTAGAAAATATACATATATCTTACACAGACTTCCAGTTGTCCCAATGACAAGATGAATTCTCATGTCATCATCCTTAACAAAGCAGAATATCTGAGTATCTCTTATCTAGATCACATCTGGAATAATGTGTTCAGTTCTGTCCAGTAGAATATAAGTTCCTTGAGGGCAGGTATTATTTTGTTTTTGCTAGCCTAGTACTTGGTGTATGGTAAGTGCTTAATAAATGTTTGTTAACTGGAATGGAATGGAATAAGATTGAAAGTTTGACAGTGATTATATTTTTTTCTTGTTTTCTTAACTGAACTTTGCTTCCCCCCCCCCCCCCCCCGCTGCATATTGTTATTAGCAAGACTTTGGCCAAAGTGTATATTGACTGCAAGCAAGTGGGTGAAAAAGCAGTAAATGCATCTGGCAATATCACTTCCAATGGTGTTGAAGTCCTGGGGAGAATGGTCAGATCAAGAGGACCCAAGGAAAACTCTGCTCCAGTAAGTGAAAAAATAAGTGAAATTTCAAGAAAATTTTATTCAAGGAAATTTCTGCTGCCCATAGGAATGTGTGATTGTTGCCAATTTTGTATTGTGTGATTAATGTTATATTTTATGTTCCCCTCAATTACTTATATAGAAGGACCAAGACACAAAAAATTTTAATTTTACTTTGGAATAAAAATTTTCATCCTACCATTTCTATTTTCTTTGTGTTATGGATTAAAAAAATGTAATGTGTCAATTGATACAGGTTGGTACTTTGAAGTAGTCTTAAATTCTGATCCTTCTAATGTTAAAAACTCAAACCAAGGCTCACTGTCTTCATGAACATTTGCCTGGCCACTCTAGTTCCTGCATGAGCTCTTTGTCCTCTGATCTTTAGCATGTACATTATTAGAGAACAGATTTTTTTTCTTAATTGTGGAGTTTTTCCAGGGGAAACATTCCATAAGTGAAAGTATCAGAGAAGGAAAACTCATAGCTTCCAGGCCCTCAGCAGTAAACCTGCCTCTGTTGTGTTTCTGAGGAAAGAGCCTCTAGGATAAAGTGAACTTCATTTTTAAATTCATCTTTTCAGTCTTCAAACTTTAAGCTTAGAATGTAAAATAAATGTAAAATTATTCTGCTGTCTCTACCATAGCAGTGGGAGCTGCAGGAATTTGGATATCTGTTAGTCAAGAATTGAGTTTTAAGGAGATCTAATCTATACAACTATGGAAGAGCCATGAGAATACACCTTAATTTTTTATATATCTTTAGGGGAAAGAGCCATCTTTCTCACAGCTTGATGGAAGAATTTATCTATTGGTGGAATGAAAGCTACCATGAGGAAAATTTTAACTAGGTGGGCCAAAATGAATATATATTTGACCAACACATTTTTTTTCCTGACAAGTTGTACCTTTCATGATAGAGTGAGAAACTTAAATCTTGAAAGATTTCCAGTTGGCCAGGGAAGCATATTCCTTTCATTACCTACATGGCAGAATCCTGAACACATGTTTTTATACCACACAATAACACCACCCATTCACTGCTAATTAGGATGTTCTGTCATTTGAGTTATTCATTAATTAGAGCTAACAGGCATTTCATTTGAGCAAGCTTTTTTTTTTTAACATTTCTAGAAGTCCTACTGTTTGAAATTATTTCCGCTCTTACCTCCAAAAATACCCACATTACTGGGGAGATATCTTAAAACTCAACATGTCCAAAAGTGAACTCATTATCTTCTCCCCAGAACCACCTTCCCTTTTTCCTAACTTGTGTGGGTCCAGTCACCCAGGTTCACAGCCTTCTCCATACATTTTTATTGGTAGTAGGCAGATGGATGGCACAGAGTACTGGACCTAGAGTCAGGTAGACCTGAGTTCAAATCCTGCTTCAGATACTTCCTAGCTGTGTGACTCTGGACAAGTCACTTAGCTTCTCTGTGCCTCAGTTTCCTCATCTGTAAAATTGGGGAATTAATAATAGCAGCTGCCTTGTTGTGAGGATAAAAGGGGATGATATTTATGTAAAGTATATTGCAAACATTAAAACACTATATAAATGCTATTATTAGCTGTCTCCTATGGCTAGAATGTTTTCCTTTTTCATCTCTGTCTCTTGGCTTTCTTAAGCTAAATGAGATCATCTCAAGTATATCTTGTTTGTATGCAGTTTTTTGCATATTCTCTCCCCCATTAAGGAGAGGTCCCCAATAGTAATCTAAATAAATATAGCTAAGGAAATATTGTTGTTGAAATGAAAGAGAGAAGTTGGTTAGTGTGGTAGAGAAAGCATTAGATTTGGAGTTAGGAAGACCTGGGTTCAAATACTGCCTTGTATTAGTAGCTGGATAACTAAGCTAACTTCCTCAGGGCTCAATTTCCTCATCTGTAAAATGAAAAGATTGGACTCAATGACCTCTAAGGTCTTTTCCAGCTCTAAATCTATAATCCTGTTCATGGAATTGAACTGAATATCACCCATTTGCATCATTCACTCTGCCTTGCCATTAGTGGTATGTTCCAAGCATGGAACGACAGCATTCCATCCCCATAAATCACACTTTTTCCTAATTGCACCACTTACATAAAACTTGGACTCTAAATGTCTAGCCAATCATCTATGAAGGAAAAACAAAAAGGGTCTTTGGAACTCAGGCCTTTGGATGACAAAAGTTGTACCCCTGCCACAAGAGAAAAGCAATTCAACAGAGTCCCTTCTGTGGTCCAATTCCAGCAATAACAGACAAAAGGCAAATTTACAGTAGTCAATCATCAAAGGGGTTCTTTGTAAGGGCAGTAGAAGAGAAATAGTTGCTTTTGTTTGAACCTAACAGCCTATAAAGGATTACTTAGTCAATTTGCAAACTACCCACTCATCAAACAATTTGATTGTGTTGAAATGGACTCTGTTAAAGGGAGAATTGGAGGCTCAGGTCTATTTATCCGGGGAGTGAAACTTCTTCATTGTCTGTGAGACAGATAACACAAAGTTCATTTCTCAAGTTGTGGCATGCGTAAGCCACAAATTAAGATGTTTAAGCTCAAATCTTGCTGTCATAGATAGGTGCTGAATTTTCATGATTTTAGGTTTATGCCTGTTCCTTTATTTTCTGATTTAAAAAGTTGGGGATGGAAGGGGGAGGAGGTAGAGGAAACATGCAAATATCTGGTTACTCCAGACAGAAAAATGTGGATCTGAGAGGGTTCAGCAGCTACAAAACAAACAAACAAACAAAACCAATTTAGGCTTCTTCGGATCCTGACCAAATTTGAAATGAGTCACCAAGTACTGCCTGATTATAGACAGCTCTAGAGAGCTAGCTACCCAGTCATGCCTCCCCCTTCCCCAAAAAATTCATTTCAAAGGCATTTGAGTGGAGCAAAGATGAATAGCTTGAGAGACAGAGAGAGAGAGAGAGAGAGAGAGAGAGAGAGAGAGAGAGAGAGAGGGAGAGAGAGAGAGAGAGAGAGAGAGAGAGAGAGAGAGAGAGAGAGAGAGAGTGTTAACTACTGTATTAAATTCACACATTCTTAGATGGAAAACAACTTGCAGACGAAATCTCAGCAGGCAAGATTTTATAAGGAATGGCTACTCTCTCTGCTGAGACTGAAATAACAAGCAGGTCTTAACTTAGCTGTCAAAACACATATGGGTGGAAACTTAGATAATTCGTATACCATGTCTTTGACCCTGGCCATCCATTTTATTTTTGCTTCTTTATCCTACTCTGGTGGCTAAAAGGATAAAAATACCACCAGTTAGGGCAGTGCCTAGACATTTGCGAGCCTGTCACAAGACTTTATTCCTTAGTCTCCCTTCCCCACACTCCAATTCTCTTCCAGTTCCTGGCATGACTTATTCCAGACATATTTATTAAATTTCTCCACGTATGTCTAGCATTGTGCTATGTGTTATGGGAAATACAGGAATATGGACTAGACCAGTGATTTCAGTAGTATATAGGGAACTCCCAGTAAGGGTGTCTCATTCTGCCAATGCAGGTCTGCACTTTTTTTGCAATATATAGCCTTAAGGAGTTGCCTGGGGCATTGAAAAATTAAGGGCTTGCCCAGGGTCACACTGCTATTATGTGTCAAGGAGAGACTTGTACCCAAGTCTTCCCGGCCCTGAGACCAGCTCTTTATGTATTACACTACATTTACTGCCTATCTACTATGCCATGCTGCTAGGAAGCATAACAAGAAATGCTATTAAGCATGAATTATGTGTGGCATTTCTAAAACTGTCCGATCTGCAAGGAAAACCACTGAAGCAGAACTCTGAGCCAATGGCACTTTATTAAAGGATCCCTAGCCCTCTCTAATGAAGTGGACCTCAGATCTTCCTCATGATCTGAGATGCCCTCTTCCTCCAGGACCTTAGTTTTATAGTTCTTGATACCCAGACAACACAGGTGGAGCAAGTGTGTCAGGCACAGCAACGTCAGTTGAAAATGGCTCCCAGTCCTCCTAGAGTGTATAATTTAGTAATATAGTTTCTGGTCCGGCATAACTTAAAATCCTGTTAGACAAGACAAGGGTTATATACATGAAACAAATTGACAGTATATTATCAAATACTTATTAATAATCATAATACTAATATTTCTATATAGCACTTTCTAGTTTACAATACATTGTCACTTACATTATATGCTTTTATACTCTCACCACCGAAATTAGAGGAGTATAAGTAGTATTCCTTTTCCATATATGAGTAAACTTAGATGTAGAGAATGAAATTGTTTTGTCCAAGTTCATATTATGAATCAATTGTTGTTCCATCGTGGCTGACTCCTCATGATCTTATCAACTGTACTGTCCATGGGGTTTTCTTGGCAAAGTTACTGGAGTGGTTTACTATCTTCTTCTCTAGCTAATTTTACACATGAAGAAACTGAGGCAAATAGGATTAAGTGATTTGCCCAGGGTCACATAGCTAGTAAGTGTCTGATGCTGAATTTGAACTCAAGTCTTCTTGACTCCAGGCCCAACACTCTATCTACTGAACCACCAAGATGCCTCATCTTCTTTCATTAGCATGTGAATTTCTGAGGACAAAGACTGTCTTGTTTGCTTATTCATAAAATGGCATTTTACATGATTATTTCCCTTAGTAATTGACTGTAGTTAACAAGAGGGTGTGTGTGTATGTGTGTGTGTATGTTGTGTGTACCCATATCAATGAGATCACAAATCCCCTGGAATATTGGAATACAGACATAAGTATATCATAGGTGTCCATAGAAAGTAGGTTGGCTATAATAGCACTGCCTGGATGAATATTGCCATTGGTTTATTCCTTTCCCCTTAGTGAAAAGGCCAATCAGAATGTTAGGATGGAGTGTTGGCCCACCTAGTTCGTACTCTGATACAGGGGTATGTGTATGTATTCTAATATTTCAATTCTCCAATGGATCTATGCTCTCTGTAATCTGAGTATTCCCTCCAGGGATACATATCACAACTTATCCTTGCCTGACATAGGTGTGTCTGCAAATGGTTATATGTATAGGTTCACTTTCTTTGAAATAAAATGATGTTAGAACATTTGTTTGGTGGATAATCAGGAATACACACTAAAATAAGGGAGAAAAATTTTTGAGTGAATGCAGAGGACTCTGAAATAACAACACTGCAGACACCTGCAAAAAATACAAAGTATGTGCAAAGGAAGCATCGTTCATTTCATCCAACGTAAATCAGAAAAGACAGCCCACGTGGCATTTTTAAATGGCAGGATTGATTTCATTGAGCACATATGAGAATATAGTTAAGCAAATCAGATGGTGAATTGGCAGATAATTCTGCAGTCTCTCCAAAAACTCTTATCTATTATGTATTTTTCCGCAGTGGCACATTTCAACTACTGATAAATATTTTATCACTAGAGATGGTTGGGTGGTATCATTTTTATTGTTTAAAAAAAAACTTTCTCAAGAAAGAATGATGTTATCTTAGAATTATTAAACATAAATTAGAAATTTTTTTTAATTTTTTTAATTTTTGGTGAGGCAATTGGGATTAAGTGACTTGCCCAGAGTCACATAGCTAGTAAGTGTTATGTGTCTGAGACTGAATTTGAACTCAGGTCCTCCTGACTCCAGGGCCGCTGCTCTATCCACTGTGCCACCTACCTGCCCCGATAAATTAGAAATTATTAAACATGAAATGCGTTTTCCCATTGATGGCTCCATACCAAGATAAATAACCCAACCTCTTGGTGCAGGAAGCTTTCACATGCTTAATAGAATCCATCTGATGTTGTCTTCTAGTGGGCTTCAAATGTTTTCAGACAAAGCAACATGCTTAGGTTAATCCAGAGTTTCAGCATTTCAACTTTAGCCAAAAGACTTGGTTCCTTGAAAAAGAAACCAAAAGAAACCTTGAGTTTGTAGGTTTGGGAATTAATAGTGCTCAGATTTCATAGTCACAATCTGTCTTGTTGCCAGGAGTTTTCTCAATAGAGTTCTTCGACAGATTAAGATGATTTTCACTTAGAGGTAGCTGGAAATAAGCTAATGATCTATTTCTGCACCATCATGATGAGGGTCCGTCTTGATACAATTCTTGGCTTTCCAGTAACTCCTACATACTAAAGGATTCCATTGTGAGAGAAAGATGTGGGAGGTTTTTACACCAAATTTCATTGAAATGTCAATTTTCATTCCATGTCTCCTTGGTTTTTCTTTATTTGTTTATATTAATAATCAGCAGGAAATGGCTTTAAAAAATTTGCTGTTTAGTCATTTTTCAGTCATGTGTGATTCTTCATGACCCCATTTGGGATTTTCTTTGCAAAGATACTGGAGTGGTTTGCTATTTCCTTCTCCAGTTCATTTTATAGATGAGGAAACTGAGGCAAAGAGGGCTAAATGATTTGCCCAGGATCACACAGTAAGAGTCTGAGGCTGGATTTGAACTCAAATCTTCCAGACTCCAGACCCAGGGTTCTTTCCACTGCGCCATCTAGCTGTCCATCCTCATTTGTAAAAAGAGAATAGCCTACCTCCCAGGGTTGTTGTGAAGATCAAATGAGGTAATAACTGTGCATGCTTAGCATGGTGCCTGGAACATGGTAAGTGCTATATAAATATTAGCTATAAAAACAAAATAAGGAATTAAGAGGTTCTGGTAATACTAAAGTTAAGAAAATAAACAGGTCTGTTGCCAAGAAACAAAGCTTTGATTCGTATCTCCCACCTTTTTTGGGGGGTGCTAGATTATGTTTTCTCCCCTTATATAAGAAAAATTGTACAGGATGAAGAGTGGGGATGAGGATAGGATGAAAATTAATAAGACTGACTTATTAAACTTTTTCTTATACTCCTAATAAAGCTGAGTAGGGTAGGGATGACAGTGTAATAAATATTGGTAATACATTCTAAGAGCAGGAAGTGAATGTATCTCTTGTACATATGAGTGGAGATACACTGTTTAAGTCACCATAGCAATATTACTGCAGAATTTCTCACACTAATCTAGCTATGACATATTTGGGGCTTGAAATATATTGATAGACTCTATAAATATCAGTTCAGTTAGTCTGGAAGTATGTGACTATTGGAAAGGGAAGAGCATGGGGGAAATTTTGGAGTAAAATATTGAAATATTTGGCATCTGTTGTTAGGATTTGATGCATATATATTTAATTTAATGTTTCCATTAATTATTTTATATGCAGTATTTTATAGTAGAAATACTACAAACATAGAAATGTTCTCATTTTCACATAAAAGAGAGCATATTTAGGGAAATACTGATTTACTAAGCTTTTTTTTAGACCTTTGTCTGCTTTCATGTTTACAAATGTATGGCTGTTAATGTAAAAGCAGTTGTGATCATAAATTTCTTGTATTTAATAATTTTTTTTAATTTGGTTAATCCCAGTTTCAGCTACAGATGTTTGACATTGTTTGTTCTACTTCATGGGCCAAAGGAGACAAATGCTGTGAACTCCCAGGAGTGGTAAGAATTCTACATTTGTTGTCTATTGTATTTTTTTGAAAATCAGAATTCACTGATGTCATATTTAAATAGCTCTTAAGATAATGTTTACTCCCTGTGTGAGCCATGCTTTCCATTTCTATGAGGATACGGTCCGAATGTGAATGCAAGTTATTTATTGTTGGGGCAGAACTGTCATAAGAATTGGGTCGCCGGTGACTGGTTGTCCTTTATCCTCGAAGAGGACCAAAATGACATCACTATGTTGGAGTCAAGGTACAATGCATATGAATATGGCTGATCAGACCAATATGAGTTTGGAAGACTGTACCATGGGTCGGACACAAGTGGTCCACATGAAATGGTGACTACTTAACAGCCAAAGGGCACAGCGAAAGACATTTAGAAGGAATAGAGGTGGGTTTGGGATGCCAGTGGTTTCCAGAAGTAGTCTTAGTAGCTTCAAGTGTGTTTCTGTTCAGAAGTTTCTGCCCAGAACTGAATCTTCTCCTTCAAAAGCCTCTGTTCTAATACCTCTAGCCCTCCCAGGGCACTCTGAGGCAGTTTACCAAACAAAAATTTAGCCTGAAGCGGAATCCCTGGTTGCTCATTGGATGCTAGAAAACCCTATGAGGTGGCATTATAGCTATTAACTTCATATTACCCTTGAGGAAACTAAGGCGCTGCCAAATTATGTGATTTGCTCATGGGATCATTAATTTCCCAAACATGATCTAGTCAGCTTTTTTCCTTCTGTTCTGGGTTCAACTCTTTGTCTATCTACAATGCATGGCTAAGATGGTCTTTTCCTTCATTACTATCAAATATCATTCAGGCAGGAATTTATATATATAGATATATATACACACACACACGTACACACACACACACACACACACACACACACGGCTAATGGACAATGCACTAAATGAATAGATTCATGCCCCACCTTTTAGAAGCAAAAGTTCTCAAGTAGATTTTGTTAGACAATAGTGGTTGGTACCTTAATAATCAAGACCTGATAAGTGTAGAGAAATGGATGTGAGGAAGAAGTTGTACATAATGGAAAACACCACGATTGTTTGAGGACGCCATCGTCCTTCCAGGCACCAAGATTCACAACCTAGGAATCATACTTGAATCTTCATTTTCTTCTTACTGTCCAATATCTAATTAACTGTCAATTACAGTCAGTTCTTCTATAACATGACACACCTGTTCCCCAAAAGCATAGAATTATGCAAAATTATGCAGTTAAAACCACAGGGCTTATGGAGGAAATGGGGCTGAGGGCACAATGCTCAAAAACTTTGTCAGGACACATTAAAAAACAGATAAGGACCTAATTTTAAAAATGGTAGTACAGTTGTATATATGTTAATGGGTAAGGAATACATAAATACTACAGTAGTGTGCATGTCAGTGGCCTCAAGCTGCTGTTTGGCCTATACCCCTGTTGCTGCAGGAATAGGTTAAGCAGCCCAGCTTGGGGGATGGGGAGGTGGGAGAAGGGAGTAGGGGTGGAGGTGGTACAGACCAGTTCTCCTTTGCCCACAGCTTCAACCTTACTGAAGATATACCATTAATATGGCACTTTACCTTGAAAAATACCTGGCTTGTTTCTGGAAGTGACCATCAGAAGGGTTGTAGCTTGTGAATTATTGTGAAGTGGTACAATTTCTTTTGCATTCTAGATATTTCTCATAGAAGGAATTGAGCAGAAGAAATTTGAAATTCATCTTATGTTCCCTAATAAATCCATCACATTGGAACAAATCCACATTTTTTAAACATGTAATGTATTACAGCAGAACTGACTATACTTCCACACATCTCTCATTTCTACCCCCTTTGTCTCCATTCACACAGCAACCATCCTAATTTAGACGCCCATCGCCTCTTGACTGGACTGCTAATATAGCCCCAGTCTCCATCTCCTCAATTCTCTAATTGCTATTCAGAACAACAGCCAAAATAATCTTTGTAAAGCACAGATCATACTATATCAACCTTTGTGATTCGCGAATCTTCAGTGCCTCTTCTTTGCATCTAGGACCAACTCCTCAGCTTGCCATTAAAAGCTCCTTTTTTCTAGGCTACCTTTCCAGACTTTTTTTTAATATTATTCCCTTTCACATATTTTATAATGTAATCAAACTGGTTACATTTGTTGTTGTTGTTCAGTCATGTATGACTCTTCATGATTCTATTTGGGATTTTCTTGGCAAAAATACTGAAGTGGTTTGCCATTTAGTTCTCTAGCTCATTTTACAGATGAGGAAACTGAGGCAAACAGGGTTAAGTGACTTGCCCAGGGTCATATAACCAGTACGTGTTTGAGGCCAGATTTGAACTTAGAAAAGGGAGTCTTTCTGATTGGATGCCTGGCACTCTATCCACTGTGCCACCTAACTGCCATTGGCCTACTTGTTGTTCCCTAAAAGCAACTTACTACCTCTTGCTTACACATCTTTGCTTAGAATCCTGAGCTTCCATTCTGTCTTCAACAGACAGAAATGTAGGGTGGGTGAAGTCCCTCTCCTCCTTTAAGGTACAATTCAGACACCACCTCCTTCATGAAGTCTTTCCTCATTCGTCCAAGTGAAAGTGATGTGTCCCTCTTAGTTTTCTGGGTTTTTTTTTTCTGATCGCTTTGCCTGGTTCTCTTCTGTCACATTCTACCTTGTACTTCCTGGCTTGTGTATATGTTGTATCAATTCCCCAATGCTAAGAGTGTAACCTTCTTAAGAGGACAGGGTCTGTGCCAGTTTTCACCTTTCTGTCTCTATCACCTAACACAATGGCTAGCATACTGAAGGTGCTTAAAAGGCAAGAGATTTAAAAAAAATTTTTTTTAAAGAAAGTCAAAGTCAGTCAGTTAACAAACATTAAGAACTTATGTGCTAGGCACTATATTAAGCACTGGGCTTACAAAAAAAAAGCAAAAGAAAAAAATAAATAAAAACAAAGAAATTTGTCTAGCATATTAATTTATTCATTCATTTATTTATTGAAAATCTTAACCTTAAAATGTTTTAAAATGTTTCTCCTGGGTTAAAAAAACTACTGGCAGAGGATATTTATTAATATTTGGCTATTTCTTTTAACAGAGGGATGAGGAAAATTGTCCAGCTCTTCCACATTCCTGTTCCTGTTCTGAAATCAGCAAAGGGCCATCAGGACCTGCTGGCCCACCTGTAAGTGCTGAATAAATTTTGGTTTTCCCCAAGAAGAAGAAAGACCTCTAATATTTACATTTGAAACATTTGAAATCATTTCTTTCTAAGCCCCAGAACTTGATTTCTGACTGAATGTTTCCAACATGAACACTTATAGTGTACCTGCAAACCTCTTCCTGTGCTAATCCTAATTTATATACGCCCAAGGAGGTGTTTGAGGCATGTTAAATAAGTTATTTCCTAACTGGGAGCAAAGAAATTCATCACTTTGCCATGCATTTTTTTTTCTTTCTTTCCTTTTTTTTTTAATCGTCTGAAGTTAGAATGCTATTACAAATGGAAAGCTTTATTCTTCTTAGTGCTATTTTGCAGTATATTCTAGGCGTCAGTGGATCTGTGAGATCCTTTTCTACATGTGGGCACTTCTTCTATTGATGCAGATTGCAACCCATTCGTTCCTTCTCCATTTATACATGTCTTGCCCATGCTTCCTTCGGGTTCTCCACGGAGGTCCACCCAAAATGCTAATGGCCTTCCATCCAGATTGTCTTATATATCATGGTTACTATACAGTTGGAGGACTGCCTGTCTATTGCTCCTATGATATGACCATCCCACCTCTTTTTCCAATCATATTTCCTCAGTGATATCAATTATGCCATGTGAGAGGCAGAGTGGAATAATGTGGAAAAAGAGTTGGCCTTGGAGGCAGGGAGCCCACAGTGCAAGAAAACCCACCGGCTGCTTATAGTTCACCTCATAGTGCTCTAGCCAAATGTGTTGGTATAGGTCTTTTCTTCATTTCAGAAGTCTCAGTATCAATGAAACCACAGTTCCAGCCCCATTGCCTTGTGCCAGACCCATGTGTAGAGGGCTTTATTGGACATATGCTACAGAATACTTGTATTTACCATGCATCTTTCTATTGTCCTTTGGGTCACCCACAACTTTAATTCATTGGAGATTGTGGCACTCCAGGTTTCTTAATCATATAGCATCACCTGGGGAACATTTGTGCTCAAAAAGATAGTGTTTTTATGCCAAAGATCAGCTTGAAAAGATTAAAACACTGCAGCTTCCCACATGTAATCCAGAAATGCAGATGTTTAAAAATATTGCGTAGTGGTTAGAGTGCTGGACCTGAAGTAAAGAAGACTCATCTTCCTGAGTTCGAATCTGGCCTCAGATACTTACTAGCTGTGTGACTCTGGGCAAGTCATTAACCCTATTTGCCTCAGTTTCTTATCTGTAAAATGAAGTGGAGAAGGAAATGGCAAACCACTGCCGTATCTTTGCCAAGAAAATACCAAATGGGGTCACAAAGAGTCAGACACAACTGAAAATGGCTAAACACACAAAACTATTGCTGATGAAAAGAATGTAGAATTTTATCAAGTTGAATATTAGTTGCTAATGTTGACATCTTGCTTTACAAGTTTGGGGATGGGGACTGGACCTGTTTCATTGATACAAAAAACTCCTAAGTGAGGGAATCTCCTCTACCAATACAGGTCAGCACCTTTTCTGCAATTTATACCTTTAGAGAGGTGCCTAGAGCAGACATGTAAGACATGCTGCCTGTGACCCCATTGTAGCCTGTAACACTCTTCAGATTAAAATATAATTGAGAAATATTTAGCAAAATAAATAAAAATATAATAAAACACAGACACTGGTTTTCTAAGTCCCTGTGTGGATCTTTATGTATTGTCTAGTGGCACCCATTTCTCTTTGAGTTTGACACCAGTGGCCTAGAGAAAAGAAAGATTAATTGACTTGTCAAGGGTCACAGAGCCAAAAAGTGTCAAAAGCAGCATGTGAACCCAAGTATTCCCAGGTTTAAGGCCAGCTCTCTATTTACTATAGAGCAGCTACTTCTTTACTGCTTTACATATATCACCTCATTTGATCCTCACAAGCCCTATGAGGTGGGTGGGTACTGCAGGTATCTATTGTTACCTCCATATGACAGATGAGGATAGCTCTGAGCTCTCTGAGGCTCAGAGGTTAAGTGGTTTGCTTGTGGCATCATTTAAAACACTATGCTATTTCCCAAAATCAGTGTTCTTCCTTCTGTTCTGAGCTCAATTCACTGCCCAACCAAAATATATTTACTGATGTATTAACTCGAGAATGGCCATACAGCTGCTGGTCATAATCCTGTACATTAAGCATTGCATTTCTCATAAATTCAGTTTTTCTTATAGTAGATTATTAGGCTTATCTCTTTTGAGTAATCATGGATCTCATTGTGGAAGCCCTGTAACACTCTAAGGATGAAGATAATCACCAGATCATCCCCCAATATGATCTGCAAATGGGAGCATATGGAGAACTTCAACATCTTTGGTATCATTGATACAGAGTTGGAAGGGACCTTATAGGCAATTGAGTCCAACCTCCTTATTTTACACATAGTGAATGTGAGCCATAGAGAGGCTGAGTGACTTGCCCAGAGTTACGAATCTAATAAGTATCTGAAACAGGATTTGAAATCAGGTCTTCCCATGCCAGATCCAGCACTCTATTCATTATGCCACTTAGCTGCTCAGGGAATCCTTATTCCATTTGCACCTTCTACAACACATTTTCCATAACAGTGGTAAATACCTTTGGTAAGCATGAATTTCCCTGTTTTATTCCTCTTTACATATCGTTACAAAGAAAGGAAATGAGGGAAACACAACCAAATTTAGAATAATTAGAAACAGGGGGTTTACATCCTTCTTCAAAGACCTTTTTGTAACGACTTCCAGTGATGCTGTTTTTCACCTTGTGCCAAATTGTCAAAGCAAATGTGTGTTTCTTTGAGAAGGACAAGATATCAATACTTCATTGTCAGAGAACTGCAAGTCTGTTGAAGCTGATGGGACAAGAAAACAGCGTCCGTAGTTTGAATAAGTAGTGAAAACCAGAATCTTACAGGATAACTTTTTTTTTCCAAGACCTGTCATTTAACGTTTGACTTTATACTAAACAGGACTGGCATGTTAGACATTTCCACAGTAGATAACCCAGACTGACAGTTGGCTTGCAGAATGAAAGTTCATTCCAGGTTGGCTCCAATCATATAAATTTTCCTACTTTTTAAAGTTCAGCAAATCTGTTTTTTGCACAAATGAAGAACTTTCTGGAGTTATTTGGAATGGATCCTGGCAATTCCTTTTTTATCTTTGGCATGAAGAAGCATCTCTTCAACATTAAGCATGCAATCCAATTTTCTCCATGTTTTATGGCATACATTTACCTATCGTTTTCTATTGAAAATAGTAATTCATTCTCTGCATTACTCTAAATCACCCTCAGTATGCTAGAAAAACAATAAAGTCATTCCATTCTTCAGATTATTTAAAGATTTTCTGCCCATGGCCAAAATCATCCTTCCACATGTATAGAGCTAGCCTCGAACTCCATGAAAGCCACATGTGGTTCTAACAATTTACTGCACAGAGGAGCTATACCCTAAGGAGGTCATGTGCAAGATGAATTGTGCCTGGTCCCAGAGGACATAACTAAGAGTTGAAATGGGTAGAAGCAGTGGGTAAGTTATTATTCCTCATGGGTTGTTAGACAGTTGGTAAAGATTTTCTGGACAGGTTTTGAGAATAATCCTTATTTTCCTGAGGCTTGCATGAAATACTTCTGAGTTTATTTGATTTCTCTAAGCTATTTCTTTGCTAGAACTCAAGGGAGTCATACAAATAACTTCTAATGTAGAAAAATTTGAGAATTAACCATTTTATATGCATTAACATTCAAAGTTAATAGAGACAGCAGAAGGTGAAATAAATCAAAATAGGAGAGAAAGAGGTAAGGAGAAGGAAGATGAAGTCCCAAGGAAAAAAGGAATGACAAATTTCAAATATGAATAACAAATTTTATTTAGAAAGCTTGAGAAATAGGATCATGGAATCATACAATGTCAGACTTGGAAAAGACCTCAGAGTTGTCTAATCCAACTCATATCTAAATGAGAATTCCTTTTTAATATTCCTGGCATATAGTCATCCAGTCTTTGCTTAGGTACCTTCAGGGAAGGAGAATTCATTATCTCCCAAGTAGCCAGTTCTACTATGGGGTAGCTCTGATGGCAAGCAAGGTTTTTCTTACAGCAGGCCTTCCTCTCTATAATTTCTACGTATTGTTCCTTGATCTGCTTTCTGAGGCCAACTAGAAAAAAATTTAATCCCTCTTTCATATGATAACACTTCAAATATTTGAAGATAGCTATCATATCCCCACCTAAGTCCTCTTCCAAAGCAATCCCACCCAGAACAGAACAGTTGTTACAGAACAATTTGTGAAAAAAAATACCTATTTCTGCTGATAAAACTTAATTCTTGGTTGGTAGTATATGGTTGCTGGAAAAGAATGTTAAAGTAAAAGCTGTATTATTGCATGCATGTGTAAAGACTTGTACTCTTGCTTAGATTGACCTTTTCCTCACTTTACTGGAACATTTAACATTATTACCATCATTCAATGAATAGGGTTTATTTAGGGTATACCATGTGCACCAGCGCTGTGCTTTGCAGTGGGGGACATAATAAAAGTACAAAACACAATCCCCGTCTTCAAACATTATGCCTCAGACATGTTCAGATAATACGATTATACATTAACATTTCAGGAGAAGCCATCCAAATTTAATTGGGGAAAAAAGTATCTTGGATGTTTGAAGGAATGAATGTCTAGCTCTTTGTGAGATCTATATCATTGGCAAATGAGTGTAAAGACCTATTGATGTTGCCACAACCCAAGTCTGGTGAGGCCCTCCTTAGGATCTTTTGCACTGACCAGTAGAATACCTGGAAAACTGACTATTACTTATAGGGACACAGTTTTTCTCCCAGGGAGTGAGGTATTTAAATTGCAGCCATGAAGTATGTGGATCATCAGAAGAAATTCCTAGTTTAATACAAACACGTAGGTCTATGTCATGTAATAACAGGATCCTTAACAACAATTCTAAACATATAAGAAACAATTATTCTTGAAAAGGAGGCAACAAGTATTTATTAAATATCTACTATTAGCCAGGCACTATGCTAAGTACTGAGGATACAAATACAAGCAAAAAGAAACAACAGCCCTTGCCCTCAAGGAACTTACATTCTAATGGCTGGAGAGGACACACAAAAGGGAACTGAAAAAAGATGGAGAAGGGAAGATATCCATAGGAGAATGGTGTTCAGAAGTCTGGAAAGTCAGAATTGTAACTTGGAAGAGAACAGAACAGTATAGTGACAAGGCATAGAGAGGAGAACCAAAAAACTTCTACTCTCTTGGCCACCACGTAGAATAAATGAGCTAAAATGGAACCAAATGCCTGCTTTCCTGCCTAATAGGCATGGAAAGGAGCAATCTCAGAAAAGCAATGTCTTGAATCCCCATCTACTCTGTCCTTTATAGTCAGGTCATTTACTTTCAACTGTGTTATTTTTTATGGGTTCTAGCCCTGCTCAGCTCTGACTTCTTGAGGACTGGAAGAAACTCTATGCCTTTTATGGAGTCCAAGCCCTGCCACCTCTGAAAGCCATTGGAGCTGTCCCCTTCCTTTTCTACAGGAACAAGTTACTTTTGGACCAAAAGAGTCCTGTCCCATTAGTAAACAGAAAACTGTTGCCTCAGTTCAGTCATCATGACTCATTGGGGACTATCCTTTTCCTAGAACTAGCGTGTTGCCTGGACACAAGTGAGGGAGGGCTGGGTTATTTTGCTTCATCCCACCACTCCCTCGCTCCACTCCAGACAGATGTAACTTGGTGTCAGTTAACAACTTCAGATATTGCTAAAGCTAGTTGAATAGGCATCCTCCTAGTCTTCATTGAAATGAAAGTAGAGCCAAGTGGAATGCTTTTATTACCAAATCCTAAGTGAGTTTAGGAAAAAGTATTAAAGTCAATAAGCAAATTTGACATTCACTTGGCTGATAAACAACAGGAAGGGAGATCTTGCATCTTTTTTCTTTAACATTATAAATCTAAAGCACCTTAGATAATATGTCTAGCAAATAGTACATTTAATTTTATTGATGATATGTCTTAAAAATCACCAAGAAATCCACCTTTATTAATTTTATCCCTTCATTGGCCATTGTTTGTCTTTAAAAACAATTAGTTATGTTTTGTATGTTTCTGAAGGAAGAGGTTAAAAAAAAAACCTAAAAGAATTTTATGCTTATGAACAAACAGCACAGAAATACTCAAGTTTTAAATATTTTCCAAGATATTCAAAATGGATAAAATTATGAAATGGAAAAAAATTTTCTGGAGGCTTAATTCTGGATAGATTTAACTGGCACAGTGGATAGAGCACTGGCCCTGGAGTCAAGAAGACCAGAGTTCAAACCTTGCCTTAGATACTTACTGTGTGACCCATGGCAACTCATTAAACCCCTATCTGCCTCACTTTCTTCATTTGTAAAATGGGGCTAATAATAACACTTACCTTTCAGAGCTGTTGTGAGGATCAAATGGGATGATAATTTATAAAGTACTTTACAAACCTTAAAAGACTATGTAAATGCTGTCTATTATAATTATTGTTAATAATAATGATTTTATTGATGACAATAATCATGAATAATGACATTCCATGGTCAGGTCTAAATTTTGTCCTTTTTTCTTCTTCTGAAGTTTTACCCTACCCCCCCAAAGATATCACATTAACAACAACAACAAAAATTCTAAAAAGGGACATGAGGGATCATCTAATCCAATCTCATTTTAGAAATCAAAAAACTAAAATTTCAGGCTTTTTTGGTATGTGTGTGCACGTGCACATGCGTGCTTTTTAAAGTTCAAATGGATAATTTCAAATCATAATTCTGCTGTGTTTTATATGGTATTTTGGATCAGAAATTAAAGGAAAAATATGCATCTATCTACTTGCAATGGGAATGTTATATAATTGTTAAACATATCCAAATCATTTGCCAAGGCCTGAAAAAGTTTTGGCAGGGAAAGCGTTCTCAAAATTTGAAGTCATCTAAAAGGTGGAAGAGAACTGATCAGTGCAGATATTCATCTTTGGATGATGATGAAGCTATAACATGATCGCTGTATATTGGCGTTTATGCCAAATGGGAATGAGATATTCCATATCATTAAGGAGTAAGATTGAAACATACTTTTTGAGGTTGGCCTTTGAGCTGATATTTTACATATGTTTTCCAGGGTGGTCCAGGACTCCGAGGACCAAAGGGCCAGAGAGGTGACCAAGGTCCGAAGGTAACTTGAGTTTATTTGCTTTTACTATGGGAGAGATTTTTTTTTTGTGTGTGTGTTTTTTGTTTCTTGGGGTTTTTTTGCTATTTATTCTACCCAACCCAAAGCTCCCTTGGTATGACAAAAATTGAGCCTGAAATCAGTCTCTTATTCATGGAGCCTCATTCTTCCTTACTCCAAAGAGCCACCCATAACTTGGATTGAATGAAAGCTTTCCAGGTCAGGAATGAGGCTTCCCAAGGCCACACTATTCTTATTTGATGAATGTTTTCTCTCATATTCCTAACAAGCAGACTTTGCCACAATTGTCATAAGAACAGAACTTTAGTCCATCATATGTAATTCCTCTCCCGCATCACTTTCTGCATCCCAGGTCTCTTATTTGAGTCCTGCTTTCTCTTTATGCGGGTGACTGGCTACACTGCCTTACTGTGTCGAGCATTTCCTTTTGAGCTATCCTTCTAGTTATTGTAAAGATTTTGTACTGAAATGTCCTTAGTCACATCCATTTCCCTTCCTAACGGCACATCTGAGTATAAAGGTCATCATGTTAGAGAGCCTTTAACCTTGGAATGGAACAAAGATAATTGAGGGACAAACCCACAACATTGACCTTGTTATCGCTATGTCCTAAGGAAATGAACTTGAAAGCTATTGACAAATCTTCTAGCTCTTTATCAGGCCAGTAGCAGACAACTTAGGACTGCCTTTTATTTTTCTTAGCAGTTGACCATGAATGTATCCTAAATCAGAAATTAGATATGTAGATGGATAGGTAATTGAATGATCGATGATAAATTGATAGATGATTGACCAATAGATGATATAGATACAGATACAGATGTATAGATATAAATAGCATTTATTAAGCTCTTACTATGTGCCAGACACTATGCTAAACACTGAGTACACAAATAGAAAAAACAAGAAAATGCCTACCTTCAAGGATTTTATATTCAAATGAGTTTCTAGAAAGCAGAGGGTGAAGCATGGTACTTGCATTGGGACTGGGAGAGAGGCCTCAGGAAGATAAAGCAAAAAGCTTACATATCAGTCAGTTATTCTAGTGAATTCAGCTCTTCTTTCTAATTATGCTGAATTGTCTCATGTTCTTCATATTGGGCTTCATATTGGGCTTCATACATGGGCTTAATGTTGAAATCTCAGCTTTAACGTCAGTTAGTTGAAATGTGGTTATTTATTTTTTTTACCATGTCATGGCTTATAAATGTAGGACGTGAAGTACTGAAAGGCAGAAACTGTGTTGTTTTGTTTCCCAGACAAGACACTTAAATATTGAAGAGAATTTAAAACCTAGCTCAAATTCCTCCTCACAAGTCCAACTTCCTCATTTTACAAGAGAGAAAACTGAGGCCCAAAGACTTGAAATGATTTGCCCAAAGTCACAAAGAGATAGATATCAGAACTAAGATTGAATCTTCTATCTTTGGACTCCAAATTCATTCATTATTCCTTTGCCTCTTTTCTATAATCTCCCCCTATATTAATGAATATTCCCCTTAGCCTTCAGGTAGTACTTTATTTTTGTGCCTCTCTAATACTATAATCACTAGAGAGCAAAGAATCCTTGTGGAGTTCAATGAAACAAAAAATACTAGGTTTGGATTCAGAAGATCTGGGTTCAAATCCTACTTATTCCCTATGTGACCTTGGGCAAATCATCTGACATCTCTGGGCCTCTTGTCTCATTTGTATAATGAAGAGGGCAGATTAAGTGACCTCTAAGGTCCCTTCCATCTCTAAATCTATGACATTCTACCTATTTATGCTTATGTCTTATTGCTCTCCAACACTATAAACTCTATATGGGCAGCAGCTTATTTAATTAATTAGATTTATTTATTTGTCTCTCCTAGTACCCTGCACATAGTAGACAAAATGTAATAAATTGAATGGAGGAATTACATACATAGAGCTAAGAATTATTGGCCTATCCATTTTTCATTGATTTTGATTAAAATTCTGAATTATTAAGTGCTGTAAAAAAAAAATCTCACATCAAAGGGTTTACTTTACTGTCTAAATGACTTCTCTCTGCTCCCTTCCAGGGACCAGATGGTCCTCGTGGTGAAACAGGTTCTCCAGGACCTCAAGGCCCCCCTGGCCCACAAGGACCAAGTGGACTTTCCATTCAAGGCATGCCGGTGAGTTGCATATAAGTAAGTTTTGCTGAGATGTCAGATTACTTTAACTTTTCTAGTAAATAATTAGTGGTGAAATCCATCTTACTAAGAAAACTTCAGTCCTTCCTCAACCTGCATTGAAGTACATTTGACAGTAATTTATAAAAGGTGGCCATTTCCCTAGCATAATAGGACAATATACAACAATATATGCACACAGACAAAATTTGCTCAGAAAGTTTTGTGAGTATAAGGATAACCAAGTGAGATCTACCTAATACATCCTGCCTGTTAAACCAATTACATAATGGCTACAAAGGATAAAAAAAAAACATAAAATGCTATATATGTAAGTTCTTATTAATTAGCAATTTTGATGGTGAAAGACAAAGTACATGTCCTCCATGGACTTAGGGTTCTTGTCAATTTCCACTGGCATCCAAGTGAATTTCACTTGAAAGCTGATACCTAATCCAGTGGTTATTGTTCCCAATAAATTTAAAACAAACAGCTCCACACTAGGAGAATCTGTGTTTCCTCAGAAAGGATTCATGTCACATTGAAACACATTATATTCTACTTACTGATCTCTGTGTTTCTTGCTTTAGCAGAGGTTTTTAACCATTGTTTTGTGTCATGGACCCCTTTGGCCATCTGGTAATGCTGATGGACGTTTTCTCAGAATAATGTTTTGAATGCCTAAAGTAAAATGATAGAATTAAAAACGAAGCCAACTTATATTGAAATATACTTATTAAAATTCTATTTATTCATGTTCTGTTTCATTCAAATTCTGTTTATTCATGTATCCCAGGTTGAGAACCCCTGCCTTATAGAAATCAAAATTATAATTCCTTATATGAATCAAGACTAGTTTTACCAAAAATTGTTGCTATTTGTTGATTTTGAAACAATAGTTTTCTAAAGATATGTTTTGTAGCCACATCTAAGTGATTTTGTATACTCATGGCACTGTTGCTCTGGCTGTAACTTTTCCTTCTTGGAGTATTCCTCCCATGGACCATACTTTGGAAACTATTCTTCTTTACACATATAATACATGCCAGTTTATGTGCACATTTATGTTTTCTTCACAATAATCCTGTAAGTTAGATAGTATTATCCCTATGTTGTAGACAAGGAAACTGAGTCACAGAGAGGTTAAATGCATTGCTCCTGGTCACACATCCAATAAGTGTCCGAGGCCACATTTAAACCTAAGTCTTCCAACTCCAGGCCCAGTCGTATAAACAGCACTATGCTGTGCTGCCTCTCATATACTTCTAGCAGAAAAAGCAAAAATTTTATATGTCTTGATGAAATGATTAGCTCCAGAAGATAGTCAGTACTTCAGTTATTTTGATCCCCTTCCGGAAATCTAAGGACTTAGAAGAACAAAGACCTGGTTATTACCTCTATAATTCTATGCTTAGACTGTCCCCTTTTCTGGGTTATATTAATGTCTATGATTTTTTTCCAAATACTTGGTATCCTTTCTTCTGAAAGATGATCTGTTGCTCCATGCCCTCAAACTGTTCCTACATATCAACCTTTAAGTCTGTGTTTATGTTGGTATGAGGTCATTTATTTTAATATTTAATATAGTATGAGTATATTTAATATGGTATGTGCATATTGGTATGAATATGACCTAATGTTGACTAAGGAAGAATGGTTGGTGGGAAAAAACAGTATGTGAATTGACGTGTGTGTTTAACTTCATGTGGTTTTCGAATCTTCAGGGAACACCAGGTGAAAAAGGAGAGAAGGGAGATCTCGGTTTTCCAGGCCCACAGGTATTCTTTTTAATTTCTTGCTGTCATCATGAGAGACTTATGGAGGGCAATGGACTTTTGAAGTGGGTTATGAGCTTGGAAAGCACAGTTTCTATTTTCAGCACAGTACTGCCTTAGGCCAAATTCATTTACCTTAAATTCTTTCCCCCCATGAGTCACATTGAAGTTCCTCACCATAAGCTAAGTGGGGATTGGGGAAGATAGGGAGACATTTCTCTTCTATGAATCACAGTTATGTACCAAGTTCTAAAGACCTCTACCTTCACATCTCCTCTGCGGTTTTGAAGTATTTCAGTGAAGCAAGTTAGGAGTATGGTGGGTGCACTGTTCATCTGACCTTTTTTTTGGTCCATTATCTAGGGTATTCCAGGGAGTACTGGATCACCGGGACGTGATGGTTCACAAGGCCAGAGGGTAAGAAAATATTCAATAGTTTGTAGCGATGTTGTTGTTTTTCTTTAGTACTATTGTTTTATTTTCCATGGAGAAGTCTACTTGAGGCAGGCAAATCTCTTTTCCACACATATCTTTCTTTTGCTCAGTCTCCTTCTGCCTCTCTTCTCTACCCATCCATGCCCATAAAACAGTAAAACACCATATAAATATGTTTAAGTGTTTCAAAACTTAACCTCTTCAAATTCTTTTTCACCATTCCCAATTTTCTTAAAATGACTCTACAGAATGCAACTTAATTCATCATTCTGAGCATTGATTATGGTACTGTGCTACATTATAATGATGCCATCAGGGACCATCTAGATTTACGGATAAACAGGGTTACACCAAATGGCTCCAGATTTCAATGTCTCTCTTCTTCCTGCTTCCTGCATCTTACTGTCTAATTCTTTGCATTATTTTATTCATAGCTGTTTGGATAAAGGCAATGTGGATGAAAGTCTTCACCTCTATCACGGTTATCATGTGATGTGCACGGGCTTTGTGACAGCAATTTGCCAGTCAAGGGTTTCTTTTTTTCTATTTCTTTTTGAGGGAGATGGGTACTTCCATGTTCACAGCTGCATGACAAGAAATCTTATCTCTTGACTAGGGGTTTAGAATGAGACATACATCTTCAGACATGGTCAAAGCATTGACTTGTGTTGCTTGGCTATGGTTTTTTATTGCAAGGGAGGACTTCAACAGAGGAGGGGCTGAGTCATTAAAAAGTGCCAAAGATTAGAAACATCGCTAAAAAATTTTAAAAAATGCAGAAGACAAAAAGATCAAACCCACAAGACAATTGTGGCACTTCTTTATTAAAAATATGCTTTAAATATGTGTTTAATCTATAGTTTAATTAATATTAACTATAGACTGGTGCTAACTTGTGGGACTTGTTGAGAAACCATTTTATGGCAGATTTTGAAGATCTTTCTCTTTGAAAATAACTTAATGAAATTAGATAAATAAAATAATAAATAAACAATAATAATATTATAATATAATATATTACACATATAATAAATAAATTAAATAAATATGTTAAATGTATACTTTTTAAAACTATAGAAAAAAGTCTCATCTTTGGTTAAACAAATGTGTTGCTATATATAAATCCTTTCCACAGCCTAAATAACATGTCTGGACAAGACAGCAGGAAATCTGTCCATCAATACATTCTTTAAATTTGTTATTAGATAGAGTAGAAACATAGGCAGAGAGAAGGTTGAGCAAGGGAGTTGGTATTCTTTGTTGCTGGCCCACCATAAATTGTCACTGGCCCCACATGGTCAGTGGTCTGAATATTTTGTTAGATTCTTCTATAAGTGTCAATCAGTTCCAGTCCATTTAAAAGAAATGTATTTGATATTTCCTGGTATATTTGATACAGCTTTGGACATTTAGGTAAGCATTAACTAAAGACTCCAGTTCTTCTCTCAAACAAATATGACCTTTAAATCAGGATTAATGCTGTTGTCAAGGAACAGGAATTTATTGGGATGGAAAGTAGACTTTATTGTGTCTCTATGAAATTAGTTAGGTTTTAAAAAATCATTTAACATGTCTTAAATCTCAGTGTGGTCCCTGTTCCCCAAACTGAATTAATCCACTCTGTACATAACCCCAAGTGAATATTTCCAAAGGAAGAATGATGTAAAGGTGAGATTTATGGAATTTTCTTGTACATGTGGTATGAGTATATAAATGAATTTATATATTTTGGCAAAGGCCATAGGCCAGGCCCCTGAGTAGTTACATGCCTAGATTCTTCCATGAGCCCTGAGGTGCTGAAAACTTTAATCCAAAAGTTTCATTCACTTAATTTATTTGTCAACTACAGAGACTAGTGCTGATGAAGAATCCTCCAATCTGACTTGTGGGATTTGCTGTTGTATTATTTTATGCCAGAATTTGACATTCTTTTTCTTGGAAAACTGTTACATCAACAGGGAATTTTTGTGAATGTTGGGAACCCAGGAGAGTGGCAAAATATGTTTTTATTTATAAGAATGAAAGGTTTGGAACTGTAATAAATAGAAGGATAAGAAGTAATATCACTGAGATTCCTCTCCTCTCCCCACCTCCATATCAGTCAATTTAGCAATAAAACTTTCAAGGTGATCCCAATTCCCATTTTGAAAAATTTCAGGCAGATTTGTTGCTTTGGTAGAGAGTACAGGGGATACAGACTCCTTCAAGAATCTGTTGGGAGAAATTGGGTGGGGTTGGTCACATCTCTGCTATATGACCTTGGGTAAGTTGTTTAATGCTTTTGAACCCAAGATTCCTCATCTATAAATGAGGGAGCTGTGCTAATTGAACTCCTTAAAATCCCTTCCGGTGATACAATTTATGATTTTTTATCTAAGTAATGAATTCTTTGGATAAGTTCCTTGAAAGAAGGGGCCTTCAGTCAATATTGGTAAAAGTAAGAGAGCATAAGAAAGTGAGAGAAGCAATTATACTTTCTAAATATTTTGTGTAGAGCCATTTGTGGGCATTTGAAAAAACAGCTGCTTCAAGTATATACAGTTGAGGGTACAGATGCCAGTGTAAGATGAAAGGAAATCAGGAAGCCAGGCTAATGAAAATGAGGTAACAAAAAGACTGAGAAAAATTTTAATGTACTTTGCCTCTCCTTTTTTAAAAAAAATTATGGGACTCTTCATGTATTTTCTGTAAAGTGATAGTGCATGTGTTCTTTTTAACATGTGGAATAGATCTGTAAATAGGACTTATTTCACTTATAGCCCCTGCACCCCCCAAAAAACAGTTGAAGGTACAAGAGGGGATGGGGTGGCCCAGAGGATGACTTGCTTGTTGGTCAAGTAACCCCAAAAGAAATGTCTTCTAACCCTCATCTCATGAAGGTGGGATATGCAGTAGATAGGTGAGAGGAGGAACACCAAGTGCTTAGGGGTATTTGCTGGAGGCCACAGGCAGCTCAGGTCAGAAGAGGATCATAAGTCAAGGTGCAGGAACAGATGTAGCCATGGGGAGGAAGGTTGACTTTCAAGGGAGCAAGTGCTCACTGGGGAGGAAATTCCTCTACACGCCCGTGTAAGTGCCCATTTGCTTTGTGCTAATTATGGCCCTGATACAGAGTAATAAAGAAAGGCATTTGGCTGCCCAGGAATAGATAAAGGTAGCATCAAGTCAATCTTATTTGGAGTATAAGTAGGTGACCACCAACATGGTGTAATGTCCTCCATTGGTTTTCATTACTTATTCCTTTTTAGTAGCTGATGATAACTGCTAAAATGTAAATGTTATTTAGGGGTTGGGAGGGGAAAGGTTAGGCTGGTACTGGCTCTTAACATCTGAACATATTTTAGTTTATCATGTTTTTTTATCCATTTAGCAAATCTAGGAGGAAAGGAATAGAGGGCAGATGAGTTTTGATGAGACAAGTAGGAGGCACAATAGCTAGTCAACCGCAAGAATTTATTAAGTGCCTCCTATGTTCCATGTACTATACTAAAGGCTGGAGGTAACAAAGAAAGAAGCTCACAGTTTAATGGGGGAGACAATATAACTATATGCAAACAAGATGTAAACAAGATGAATTAGAGACAATCTCAGAGGGAAGGCCCTAGCATTAAAGGAGGATCAGGAAAGACTTTTTGCAGAAGTGGCACTTTAGCTGATGCTTGAAGGATCCCAGGGCAGCCAGGAGGCAGAGATGAGGGAGGGAAGGGCATGGAGGGACAGACAATGAAACTGGATGGATATAGACAGAGGGCACAGAGTGAGTTGAATATGAAGGGACGATATCTAAAAAATAAAATTAAAGGGTGAGAGAGGAATGTGTTAGGAGAAGGAGAAAGGGAGAGGTAGAATGGGGTAAATTATCTCACATAAAAAGAAGCAAGGAAAAAGCTTTTACAGTGGAGGGGAAGAAGGGGAGGTGAGAGGGAATGAATGAACTTTACTCTCATCGGATTTGGCTTAAGGAGGGAATAACATACACACTCAATTGGGTATGGAAATCTATTTTACCCTACAGGAAAGTAGGAGGGAAAGGGATAAGAAAGGGAGGGGTGATAGAAGGGAAGGCAGATTGGGGGAGGGGGTAATCAGAAGCAAACACTTATGAAGAGGGTCAGGGTGAAAGGAGAGAATTGAATAAATGGGGGGTGGGATAGGATGGAAGAAAATATAGTTAGTCTTTCACAACATGACTACTATGGAAGTGTTTTGCACGACTACACATGTAAAACCTATATGGAAATTGCTTGCCTTTTCAATGAGGGTGGGTGGGGAAGGAGGAGGGGAGAGAATTTGGAACTCAGAGTTTTAAAAATGAATGTTAAAAATTGTTTCTACATTCAACTGAGAAATATGATACACAGGCAATGGGGTATAGAAATCTATCTTACCCTACAGGAAAATAGAAGGGGAAGGGGATAGGAGAAGGTGGGGGGGTGATAGAAGGGAAGGCAGATTGGGGGACGGGGTAATCAGAATGCACAGCATCATGGGGTGGGGGGAGGGGAGAGATAGGGAGAAAATTTGGAACTTAAAATCTTGTGGAAGTGAATGTCGAAAACTAAAACTAAATTGGGAAAAAAACTGCATGGGAGATAGCACATGAAATTCCATAGGCAGGGAACAGCAAGGAGTCCAATGTCATTTGGTTGCAAAGTATATGGCAGGGAGTCAGGTGGAAGAAGATTGGAAAGGTAGGAAGGGACAGGTAATGAAGGACTTTAAAAATAAAACAGAGGATTTTATATTTAATCCTGGAAATAACGGGGAGCCACTTGAATTTATTGAATAGGGAAGTAATATGGTCAGACTTGTGCTTGAAAAAGATGCTTTTAACTGCTGAAAGGAGGTCAGACTGGAAGGGAGAGAGAGGCCAGGAGGAGAGACCAACCATCAAACTATTGCAATAGCCTCGAAGCAACATGATGAGGGCCTGCACCAGGGTGGTGACAGCGTCAGAGGAGAGAAGGGGGCATATGTGAGATGTTACAAAGGTGGAATCTACTGGGTTTATTAATTTATTGGATAAGGGGGGTAAGACTGTGAGGAGTCAAAGACGATCCCTACGTTATGAGCCTGGGAGGATGGTGGTATTCTTAACAGTAATGGTGGTGATGCAGAAGAAAATAAGCATTCATTAAACACCTATTATAAGCCAGGTACTGTAGTACTAAGGGCTTTACAAATATTATCTCATTTGATCCTCACAACAACCCTGAGATTTTTACTTTATTTACCTAAGGTAAGAGTGCTTTTACCTTATTCATTTTATAGTTGAGGAAACTGAGGGCAGACAGAGGTTAAGTGACTTGCTCAGGGTCACACAGCTAGTAAATGGCTAATGCAAGATTTGAACTCAAGTTTTCCTGATTCAAGGCCCAGCACTGCACCACCAGTTGCTTAGGGAAATTAGAAAGAGGGGAGACTATGGAGGAGAGAGATAATGAATTCAGTTTTGTACTTGAGTTTAAGATGTCTTAAAGCCAGCTAGATGGTTCAGTGGTTAGAATACCAGGCCTGAAATCAGGAGGAACTAAGTTCAAATCCTGTCTCAGATACTTATTAGTTGTATGATTCTGGGTAAATCATTTAGCTCTGTTTGACTCAGTTTCCTCTTCTGTAGAATGAGCTGGAGAAGGAAATGGCAAACCACTTCAATATCTTTGTCAGGAAAACCCCAAATGGAGTCATGAAGAGTCAGGGTCATAAGTAATTGATTAAACAACAACAATTTAAGATGTCTATAAGACATCCTGTTTGAAATATCAAGTAGGCAATTGGAGGTTAATAGAAATGTTAGGGTTGAACAAATAGATCTGAGAATCATCAAAGTAAACATTTGAACTTAAAGTCAAGATAGACCTGAGTTCAGATCTAGCCTCAGACACTTACTATCTGTGTGACCCTGGGCAAGAAATTTAATTTCTTTCTGTCTCACTTTCCTCATGTGTAAATTGGGAATACCTTGTAGAGTTGTTATGGGGGTCAAATGAGAAAACACATATAAAGTACTTTGCAGACTCTAAAACTCTCTATAAATGGGAGCTATGATTAATGATAAGAGAGGGAGTAAGTGTCTTAGGCAGCCAGGAGTCATTATGGGGACGCTGAGTATCATGCAGAGAGAAAGAGGGCTTTTCTTTTTTTTCTTAATACATTTTTATTGATATCTTTTATTTTGACATTGACTAAATTTCCCCAAGTCATTCTTCCTCCCCACTCTGAGAGTTGTCCCTTATAACAAGAATTAAAAAAATAAAAAAGAGGAAGAAAAGAAAAAAATTAAGCAAAACCTAACATCAAAAATATCTGACATCACATGCAATGTTCCACACTGCAAAGCAGGCAGGAGGGGAAGAGATGTCTTCTCATAGCTCTCCGTTGGAGCCAAGCTTGTTCTTTGTAATTGTTTTGTGACTATTCTTTCCATTTATATGGTTGCAGTCATTGTATGTGTGAGTGGGTGTGGGCCTGCTTACTTTACTTTTGCATTAGTTCATGTTACATCTTACCTTGATTCTCTGCATTCATCACATTTGGAATTTCTTACAGCATAGCAATATTCCATTTTAGCCATTCCCTAAGAGAAGGACAACTACTTTGTTGCTACTTTTTTACTACTAGAAAAAAAGTGCTACAGTAAATGTTTGGGAGGTCTGGAGTCAGTCTCTCTCTGTGTCTCTCTATTTCTCTCTGTCTCTGTCTCTTTGTCTTTGTCTCTCTCTCTCTCTCTTGTCAATGACTTGAAGGAGCTCATTTCAAGAGAAATGAAGTATCCAAACCATACATACCCATAGTCAGAAAAAATAGAGAAAGAGAGTAGGCTTTTTTTAAATGCATTGCAATGGGAACTATTTCTATATTGATTCATAAGTCATTTTTCTGCTTTTCAGTCACCTCAGCCCTAAAGTAGCTGATATTTATAAAATGCTTCAGGAGTTTGCAAAGCTCTTTGCATGGACTCTCTCATTTAAGACTCAGAATAACACTGTAAGGTGTAGATATTATTTTCCCTGCTTTACAAATGAGGCAACTAAGGTTGAAAGGCTAAATGATTGGTACGTAGTCACATAACAAGAATCATAAGTGTGAATTGAAGCCAGATCTCAAATCTAGCTCTCTAGGATAGTTTTGTGGCCAAGAAGCAGTACAGTGGGAAGGGCAATGTATTTCAATTTTGAGAAGCTATGTTCACTTCTCCCTCTCCTTCTTACCTGTGTTACCTTGAGTAGATTGCTTAATTTCTCTGTACCCCTATCTCCTTATCTATAAAATAAAAGTGAGGGCAGAGCCAGAAGATCCCTCATGACTCTAAATCCTTGCTCCTTCCTCCCCTGTCTCTAACGTCTTTCATAGACACCCTCCAGCTAGCACCATCACCGTAACTAGAATACAAATCAAAAGCAATAAGCTTTTTTTTGAGTCAGTTTCAATGTTGCCTCCTAATTAATCCAAGAAAAAGGAGAGATTATTTTTAAAAAATTCTCCTTAAACAGAGAATATGTTTTCTTCACGTCCCTAGTTTATTCTGGCTTTTAGCAAGGGGAATCTGTGACTTTTTGGGCAGCTCACAGTCTCCCCAAGGCTTGGAGCCATAAACAGGACATAGCTCAAGCCAGCCCAATTTTTGGTAAAATCAAATCCAGCAGAAGCTGGACTAGTTCAATGAACACATTTCATTCTCTTTCTGGGAAGCCAGCAGACCACAGTGTAAGGTCTACATTTGAAAGAAGAAGCAGCAATGCAAGTCCACATTTAATATGGGTTTGGAGCTCCAGTTCATCTTTTGGGCCATTACAACTAACTGACCATGACTTCTGTCTACCCCACCCTTTTCCACTATAAATCTCTCTACCTTCTCCCTCCCTTCCTCAACCTCTTTTCCCTCCTGTTCATGGCTCTGGGCTGTCAGAAGTTGATTCTGAAATTGCCCAGTTCTTGATGGACTCCCAGACCATAGTCTCTCTGCTTTCTCATTACTCCTCCATTAAATACCCTATGTACAAGATGTAGCTCAGGATTAGGAAGGGCAGTGAGGATAAAGAGATGCAGGAAGTCCTAAAAAATCTATCCTCACCCTTAGATGAGGTTCAGTCATATTTATATCCACTAACTGTGTATGAAGCTTTCCAAGTTTAAACTTTTAAAAATCTTTTCCTTGTTTAAGACCACACATTTCTAAAGTAATGCTTGCTATGTAAAGAATCCATTAAAAGAAAGCCAAGCTTGAGAGGGATTCATGGTTTATTCTTACAGTTGACTGGATGTGAAATAGTTTAATGTTGTCCCATATTAACTAGAGTGAGAGCTTAAGTCTTTACCCATATAAATGTAAACTTTTTGAAGATGGAACCCTGTCATACTTCTTTACAATACCCAAAATCTAATGTGTTGAATAGGAATAGTAAACATTAAATACATCATAGGCCGAGTGTGAAGTGAAAGAGAAAAAAAACCTTTTCTATTGTGGTAAATATTAATTGTATTTTGGTAATGTATTAAATGTGTTGTGGTAAGATTAATTGTAAAAGGGAGCTTGTGACATATTTCCTTATCATATGGGTGTAATATAAACAAAGCGTATATTCATGTGTTCCATTCTATCAGATATGAGGCAGGATTGAAATGAACTTTAAAGGTTGGACTGAAGTCAGATATCTGGTTTTAATTCCCATATTAAATACTGAGTTATTGCCATAGTGATGTTTAAAAAAATATTAGTCAAATATAAATTCCCTCTTTATGGTAATATACTTGGATTTATTTCTTCTCATCTCCTTTTCTTTCCCTCTCTACTTCTCTCTCCTCCTCTCTTTTTCTCACCTCTTTTCCCTACTTTACTCTCTTCTTCTCTTCTATTCTCCTCTTCCCTCCCCTCTGCTCTTCTTCCCTTTCCTCCCCTAATCCTCCCTCCTCCGCCCTCTTAGAAATGTAATATTTAATTTGCAGTGCTAGTTGGTAAAAATAATTGCTTTTTCTATTGAGTTTGGATGGGCTTTATAACTTTGTAAAAAACTCATGCCCACTATCAGCCAAGCTGGTTGTAATTATGATAATTGCAAAAATTCTCATGTCTAAAGGACTTTACTCAACAAGCTTGTGAGGCAGGAAGTATAAATATCAATATTCCCATTTTACAGATGACAAAGCAGGGGTTCAGGTTGAGTGACTTAGCCAGGATCAAATAATTGTTCGGTGAACAGAACTTAAACCCGGTCCTTCCAACCTTAAGATTAATGTGCTTATTTTCTTGTACACGTGGTGTAGCTAAATAAATTTGTGTGTTTTAGTCAAAGACTTGGTCCAAGGGGCAGCTAGGTGGCGCAGTGGATAGAGCACCAGCCCTGAAGTCAGGAGAAAGAGTTCAAATCTGACCTCAGATCAAAGACTCGACACTTACTAGCTGTGTGACCCTGGGCAAGTCACTTAACCCCAATTGCCTAAAAATAAATAAAAATAAAAACAAACAAACAAACAAACAACAAAGACTTGGACCAGTGAACAGGTTATGCCGTATGAATATGTTGGAATACTATCATACTGGAGAAGGAAATGGCAAACCACTCCACTATCTCTGCCAAGAAAACCCCAAATGGGGTTTCAAAGAGTCAGATATGAAACAATTGAACAAAACCAATATAGATAACATTAATTTTGAAATGAAATCAGTATGTGACCCACAGGTATTCTTATGTGTGGTTTAGTGGCCCCAGTTTCTATTTGAATTTGACACCACTGGTTTACAGAATTTATTCTCTTCCCTTTTTGGCAATTAAGACAGTATTTGCCTTTTCCCAGTCCTATGACATCTTTCCCATTCTTGATAGTCTTTCAAAAGTCATTTACAGTGGCTCAGCAGTCACATCACCACTTCTTTCAGTATTCACTTATGTCATTCATCTGGACTTGATGAATTGAACTCATCAAGAGCAACCTAGTGCTCTCTTCCTATTGATTTGTTCCCTTACATACAAGGCTAAGGAGTTTGTAAATTACGGAGAACAACATGGTTATATATGTAAATTTGGAAGATCATTTTGGCCTCTGAGGAAAGGACAGATTAGAGATGGGAAGGATTAGAAGCAGAGAACCAGTCAAGAGGCTATTGATACTGTCTAGACAAAAGGCAATGGGGGCCTGAGAAATGATAGTATGTGATGGTGGTGTTGTGAATGCCGGGAAAGGGATGAGTGCCACAGATACAGAATTAAAAAGACTTCAAAATGACTTTGCTATAGAGAATAAAAGAAAGCGAATAGTCCAAGGCAACTCTGACGTTTTGAGCCTAGGTGAATGGAAGCATGGTGGTGCCTTCAAGCAGAGATGTATGAAAGTTACAGGGAGGGGCTGATTTGGGGAAGAAAAAGAGCATTTTAGTTTTGAACACGTTGAGATTGTGATACTGCTGATAAGTCCATCAGATGGAGGCAGTTGGACATGTAAGGATAGAACTCAATGCAGCAACTGGGATGGAGATAACAATTTGATATAGTGACCATATCTATAGAATAGATATTTCCTACAGTCAATGTTGGGCTGGACTGCTGGCTTTTGTTTCTCAGCAGTCCACGCAGCTCTTCTCTTTGGTTTTAATGTGCGTTATAGACAAGATGTCCTCAGGGTATTTCCTCAGTCCTTACTTCTTGACGTTTCCCCATTTATGATCACCCTGCACCAGACTCATAGAGAAGCCTAAAGCTTCTATGGGGACCTCCAGGATAATCTTTTCCAAGCCCATCCTCAAGCATTAGTCTCTTCCATTACATCAGTAATAAGCAGTTGCCTAGCCTCTGTTTGAAGACTTCAAGTGATGAGGAGTTCCCTTCATTTCTGAGACAGCCCATTGCATTTATGAGCAGCTGTAATTATTAGGAAGATTTCCTCCCATATTTAGCCCAACTCTGCCTCTCTTTAACTTCCATTCTTTAATCCTCCTTCTGCCCTTACAGGCCAACCAGAACAAATCTGATCCTTCTTCCACATGAGTTATTTAGATTCAGTTATGCCATCTAACATCTGTGTGTTCCAACAGTGTTCTCTTCTAATAAGTACCCTTCAGGGGTGGGAAATTACCTGTATCCAGGACATCATTGATCTCAACCCTGATTCATTGTTTCTGAGTCTCCAGAATAAGATGTGAAAAAGGGAAATGCTGGCACATTTTCACGTGTAATGGTCCTAATCAAGGCAGAAGCTCCTACTTAAAAATAATTAGCTAAAAGAATATTTAGCCAAACAAAATCATAATGTTTGAATTTGCTAGTTATTGTTACCATCCTGAATACATTAAAAAAGAATTTGATTTTTAGTCATTTTACAGCTTTTGTATGCTAAAGTTTTTCTGCCATTTTTGCTCTTATTAAAATGGAAAAGGTGACTGAACTGTTGTCTGACAATTTGCACACATGCTCAGAACAGGCTATGAATTGAATTCTACAGTAAACAACTAAATTGAATTCAATAAACATATAAATAAACAATAAACATAAACCTATTATATGCAAGGCATTTCTAGGTACTTTGGATATAAACACACATAGGATATAATCCCTACTTTCAAACTGCTTGCAGTATAGAAGCAGCAGGGTACAGTACTACTATTTACTACCTGTGTGACCTTGGACAAATAACTTAACCTCACTGGACCTCAGTTTCCTCATCTGAAAAATAAGAGGGAATGATTATATGGCTTCAGAGGTCCTTTCTAGCTTAAGGCTTATGATTCTGTGATCCCATTCACATAAGGGAAAAACCATGTACACAGATAATGGAATTAACTGAGGGTGAGATAAATACAAAGAGAGGCTGAGGGAAAAGGCTAAGAGAAACCTGAGGAGGAAGAGCTTGCTCAGCGAGGAGGGAGAAGGCTTCCTGGAGGAAGTCATACTTGACTTGGGCCTTGAGAAAGGAACTTCAGCAGATGGAGATGGGTGGGAATTCAGTTCCAGTCAAGAAAGATGGTGTGAGCAGAGGTTTAGGGGAAGGGTCATCCTGGGTAAGGCAAATGAAAAATTTCAAAGTTGAGATTGCTGGCAAGGCAGAAGGGGAAAATTGGCTTGCTCATTGTACAATGAAAGGCTGCTTTGCTCTCTAGGGCTTCAGAAAAAAAAATAAAAGGAATGCAATTAAACTTGCTCTAAAATTTTCTATCCAACATCCTTTTTGGTTTTTTGTTTGTTTCAGTTTGCTTAAAGTAATAGGCAAGAGGCAGCCATGGTGTGGTGAATGGAGAGCTGGCCTTTGCATCAGGAAGACCTAAGACTTGGGTTTGAATCTTGCCTCTGACACATATGAGCTGTGTGATCCTGGACAAGTCACTCAACCTCTTGCTGCTCTAGGCAATGTTCTGAGACTAAAAGTTGCAGAGCAGGTGCTGACCTGCAGTGGCAGAGGGAGTGTCCTCACCTGGGAGTTCCCTATGTCAATGAAATCACAGGTCCTTTCCCTAACCTTGGCCTCATGTGAATCTGACATGACAGCCATTTTTGTTGGCATTCACAGTATGAGAATGTTCAGGTGTACATGACAGTATTAAAAAATTAAAGTTGGTGGCATAAAGGAGTACACTGAACTTTAATTTTAGTTCCAGAGAAACTAGACAGGTAGGTGTTGGAGTAAACTAATGCTTCCTTATATACTCTCTTCTGGTTGGTCTGGAGGACATGATGTAGTGGAAAGAATTCTGTATTTGGAGTCAGAGATCTTGGGTTCAAATTATGACTCTACTATTTATTATCTTTAGGACTTACGGCAAGTCACCTAATAACTTTTATGGGCCTTGGGTTCTCATCTGTAGAATGAGGAGGTTGGACAAAAGGCTTGTAGGGTTCCTGCAAATTTTAAATCTTCAATACTAGGATCCTGTGATAAGATTAGTTGAAGGAATTGGTAATATTTAGACTGGAGAAGAAAAGATTTAGAGGGTTCATTGTAATTATTTTCAAGTATTTGAAGATCTGTCATGTTGAAAAAGGAATATACTTGTTCTGTTTGGGCCCAGGAGGTAGAATTGGGGGAAGAGGGTGGAAATTGTGGAGAAGCCAATTTGATCGAGTCTCATCAACAAACATTTATAAAACACTATGTTCCAGACACTATATTAAGCAATGGGAATACAAATACAAGCCAAAAGAAAGCCTCTGCCCTCAAGGAGCTTCTATTCTAATTGGGGAAGATCACGTATAAAAGGAAGCTAAAAACTAGAGGTAGTGGAGGTAGGAGGATTGGGCAACTCCCACTGGGGCTTGGTGGAGCAGAATGGTGAATCTCAGGAGAAGAGTGAAAGATGGCTGGTATGAGTCCTTCCTCAAAACGGAGGTAAGAGGAGGAACTCACCAATGGGAGAAGGGGGTCACGGAGGCAGAGGATATTCCAGGGTGAGAAAACATCTAAACAACTAGAAGTAGCTAGGAGTAGAATTGGACTTCATTGGGAAGTAGTGAGTGCCCTGTTGACAGAGGTCTTTAAGTAAATGCTGAATGACCATTTGCAGAGGATGTCAAATATGGGCTCTAGACCACATGGCCTCTGAGCGCCCTTCCAAGTCAGGGATTGTGCAATTCTATGATTCAGCGAGTTTGAGCCAAAGCACAAGCAGGGTCTGTGTCAAGAACAACCTTTAATTCCCCTCTTCTCTGAAGTTTAAACACATGTGGTTAGCCAATGCTTTTTTAAATTCAGGGGCCTCCTCAAATTGTACACGTGGCAATTGAATCACTGTATTCAAAACCAACACCATGGGATAATTGCTTCTAAACCCCTTTGTACAAGTTTAGGAGAAAGGGCAGGGGGCAGGTTTATTTATTCCCTCTTGATCTTTGTCAGAATAATGTTGCTATCTGAAGTCAGAGCTGAAAAAAAAATGCTCTGGGCTTGGCTTTACTCCCTCTGTGAGCCCCACTGCCTGGGATTCCGTTTGAAGTCTTATTCCTCTGGGAGGACACTAAAAAAGCATGCTGGGAATGAGTGCATGCTGGAGGGATGTGGCTCTATGTGCATATGGGTTTGACATTTTAATATTTAGTCTTTTATATCTTTAGAAAATGAAAAACCATAAGAATTCTCTTTTAATAATTTTCTTATATGGTTGAAAATGGGCTCCAAAGTCATGGTATCCTAAGAGGAGCTTTCTAAAGCTTAGTAATTAGCATTAGTAATTAATTTTTTTTCTTTACCCCACTCAGCAGATCACCTCACTGAAGACCTCACTGGTCTTCTGTCTTTAAAATGAAGGGCTTGGATTTGATCTATTGACTTTTCTCCATCTTCATCCTTTTGACCTTCCTGCAATGCTTAGGAGCGTTGACCACCTTTCTCTCCTCCCTGGGTTTTCAGGATACTAATCTTTCATGGTTGTCTGACTATCTTTCAGACCATACCCTTCCAGGATCATTATTCTTGTCCAGTCTCCTATTCCTGAATGTACTGCAGGGATCTGTCCTGGACCCTCTCCTCTTCTCTCTCTGTTCACTCCCTCGGCAATCTCATCAGCTTCCACCTGAAAGCAGATGAGTCCATTTTCATCTCTAAGCAACTGCCTCCCAAATCTACCAGACCAGCCCACATCTCTCTCCTGAGCATCAGTGCTGCATCTTCACCTGACTACTTGGCTTCTCCAGTTGGATGTAACATAGGCATTTCAAATTCAATTGTTCAAAACAGAATTTATAATCTTTCCCCGTAAACCCACCCTTCCTCCTAACACATCTACTTTTTTTTTTGGTGAGGCAATTGGAGTTAAGTGACTTGCCCAGGGTCACACAGCTAGTAAGTGTCAAGTGTCTGGCCTGAGGCTGGATTTTAACGCAGGTCCTCCTGACTCCAGGGCCAGTGCTCTACCCATTACACCACCTAACTGCCCCCACATCTACTTATCTTGAGAACACTGTCATTCTTCCAGGCCTCCCACCCCAAGATTGACAACCTAAGTGTTATCTATGACTCTTAGATTTCTCCTACCCCATATCAGTTGCTGTCTTATCTCCTTAACATATAGAACATAAATCTTTTCTTACTATTCATATCCCAGTTGCCCTAGTACAGGCCCTCAGGAAGCACAGTGAATAGATCACTGGGCCTGGGATAAGGAAGATCTGAGTTCAAATCTAGCCTCAGACACTTACTAACTATATAACGCTGGGCAAGTCACTTCACCTTTATTTGCCTCAGTTTCCTCATTTGTAAAATGAAGATAATGATAGCATTTACTTTGCAGGATTATTGTGAGAATCAAATGAGATAATAATTGAAAAGTTCTTAGCACGGTGCCTGGCAAATAGTAGGCCCTATATAAATGTGAACTATGATTTATTATTATTGTAAAACCTCCTAATTGGTCTCCATGCATCCAGTATCTCCAGTCCTCAATCAATCCTCCACACAGTTGCCAAATTGGTATCCCTAAAGTGCACATCTGACCATGTCATTTCTTTACTTAAAAAAACTTCGGTGGTTCTCTATTGTCCTTAACTTAAGCTACAAATACCTCTGTTCCTCATTCAGATTCTAAATAAGGTGTCAGATCACTCACAGATAGCCAGCAGCAGGCAGTCCACAGAATTCCACTCTGAACCATATTAAAATTGTAATTAGGAAATATTTAACAAAATAAATAAAAATACAATAAAACCCAGATGATGCTAACTTGTGGTTTTCTAAGTTTATATGTGGCCCTGTGGGTATTCATTTCTATTTGAGTTTAACACATCACAATTAGGCTCCAGCTTATGTCTACAGGCTGGTTGGCTGCCTGTTACTTATCCTGATGGATTCTACACTACAGTCAAATTGGCCTACTAACTGTTCCTATACATCACATTCCATCTCCTACCTTCTCACCCTTCTACAAGCCATTCCCTTTATCTGGAATGTTCTCTGTCCTCTCCTTGGCCTCTTGGAACCCTGAGCTCTCTTTAAAGTCCAGCTCAAATGCCATTGCCTTCAAGAGGCCTTTCCTTATTCTCCCTCCCCAAATCACTGTGTATTTTATTTTTATCCTGTAAGTTCTTATCTGTGAACATGTCATATGCCCAAGGGTGTGCTGAAGTCATCTTGAACCAGCTGTCAAGAACCGATTGTTATATTTTTAGTGTGAACATTTACTTGGAAATTATCCAGTGTTATAAATCAGGGCTTGATTTATTGTTTAGCCGGTCATTTAGACTCTAGAGACTTAAGAAAGTGGTGTTGTTGAATTATTTCAGTCATGTCCAACTCTTCGTGACCCCATGTGGGGTTTTCTTGGCAAAGATACTGAGTGGTTTGTCATTTCCTTCTTCAGCTCATTTTACAGATGAGAAAACTGAGGCAAACAGGGTGAAGTGACTTGCCCAGGGTCACATAGCTAGTAAGTGTGTAAGGCTGGATTTTAACTCAGGAAGATGAGTCTTCTGGACTCCAGGGCCAGTGCTGTATGCACGACACCATCCAGCTGCTCAAAGAAAGTGATAGAAAAATGTTAATAATGCAGATTAAGCTTAAAAGTGTATTCTTATTTTTGTTTTTTGGGGTTTTTTTTGGAGAGTTAATTGTTAAACATTTACCAGCACACCACTGTATGTGTCCCTTATGGAATATAAGTTCTTTGAGGGCGGGGAGGGTCTCATTTTTAGATTTTTGTCCCCAGGTCCTAGCACAGTGTCTGGCATATAGTAGGTATTTAATAAATGCTTGTCAAACCTCATTGAAATAGTAAATGGTGGCACTTAGTGGAAAAGTGAAAAGGAAGGCTAATCTTTTTTTTTTTTTTTGGCTAGGCAATGGGGTTAAGTAACTTGCCCAGGGTCACACAGTTAGTAAGTGTTATGTGTCTGAGGCCGGATTTGAACTCAGGTCCTTCTGAATCTAAGGCTGGTGCTTGATCCATTGCTCCACCTAGCTGCCCCTGAAAGATTAAGTTTGTTTTGTTTTGTTTTGTTTTGTTTTTTAGGCAATTGGGGTGAAGTGACTTGCCCAGGGTCACACAGCTAGTAAGTGTCAAGTGTTTTGGTCTGAGGCCAGATTTGAACTCAGGTCCTCCTGACTTCAAGGCCAGTGCTCTATCCACTGTGCCACCTAGCTGCCCCCAGGAAGGGCTAATCTTTTGTGACTGACTTCAAGAGGAAGATAAGTATTGCTAATACTGTTAAGTGATCCCATGAATCCATGGTAGTAAGTGAAACAACATAATGGGATCAGTTAATTCTATAGGAACAAAGCTATAAAGGAGAGATTGACCAAGCAGTGTTCCGGTAGGGTTTCATGTGGTTCATGAACAACGTTAGGTGGTGTATGCCTATACTGTCGGTCACATATGCTAGCCATACAAGAGTAGGTAATCCACTTTTTAACTTTCAGCACTTATAAGCATAATTAGAGATATAATATAGCATAGTTGTGTGACCCTGGGCAAGTCACTTAACTCTGTTTGCCTCAATTTCCTCAATTTCCAAAAAGCAAAAAAAAAAGAAAAAAGAATACTTGCCTTTATATCGAGAAGAATGGGTTCAAATGCTGCCATTGATATTTTTTTCTTTGGGGGCTAGGCAATGGGGTTAAGTGACTTGCCCAGGGTCACACAGCTAGTAAGTATTTGTCTGAGGCCAAATTTGAACTCCTCCTGACTCCAGGGCTGGTGCTCTCTCCCCTGCACCACCTAGCTGCGCCCATTGATAGTTATTAGGCTTGAATCCATGAGCACTTTGGTGAACTTCTTGGTGTCCCTATGCCACTATATAAGAGTATAAGTTACAGATGATTTATCTGTCTATATCGGGGCAGAGGGTTTTTACACCGCAGGGTCACCACACCAATGAAATCACAGGTTTTGATTATCTTCTCTTTAGAGCCTCAGATTCTACATAGAAATTGATTAGCAATATTGACTTCTGGTAAAGAGATTTTCTATGTCATTGGTCGCCTTCTAAAATGAAAGACAACAACAACAACAACAATAACAACATCTAAGGGCCTCTTAGGTGATCAGAGTTACTCATTCATTCTCTTACCTGGTCATTATTTACCAGGGGAATGTTTCCCTTCTCAGTTGTTATGCTTAATTTATAAAAACACATTCCAGAAACTAGTTCCTGCTTAAGTTTGTAAGTGGTAATTTTTACACCTTAAAGTCCCACAGAGGATCATTTAACACAGCCAAAAGACACAAAGATATTGCCAAAGATACAGTCAAAAAGACACTCCCCTGAAGAGTCTGAAAGAAACCATTCCCTGGTAGCCCAGAATAAGCAACAGGTCTTAGAGCCCCCAAATTTGTAAAGCCTTTTCTGAAAGTCTCATGCTAAAGAATGATTTGTATACTTTATGTTTCTTTATTGTAGGGCCTGCCTGGTAAAGATGGATCCACTGGCCCCCCAGGACCCCCTGGACCAATTGTAAGTGTCTGCAGAATCTGATGGGATAGACTTTCTTTCCAATTGTTTTTTTTTCTGTTGCATTTTCTTTTCCGGAGATAATGTGAATTTTGTGAACCTTAAAGCACTATGTTAATGTTGGTGATTATTATTATTATATTATTATAACCTAAATCATCATTTCTGCAACTGTGAAAAATAGGATGACTGTGGACATGGACATTCTGTTTCCTCATTTATGAAAAAAAAATGATGTTGGACTGGGTAATATTTAAAACCCTTCCCAGCTTTACCATTTTAAGATTCTAATATTTCATATGTAAATTTCTCTGCATGTCATTGAAAGGGGCTGCCCTCTGTTAGGGAAGGCTGATTGGTTATACCAGTCCAAAGGCAGTAAGTACCATATGATGGATCAATTCATACTTAACATCATTCTCTGAACGATTCTCTTAACAGATCCCATTCTCTGAAATTGTCAAGGGAGATTTGGAAAAGAGGAGCTGAGGCCACAGTGGATCTGTTTGCTCTTTGGCACTTTCAATTTGAAGGATCTCCCTTTGATGCTGAACAGGTCATGCCCCTGAACATACTCAAATACATGATCTCATCAATTTAGGAGTTCCTTCTGCCAATGCAGCTCATGATCCATACATGCCTGCCCATCTCATGTGACTCTGGTCCATGTTCTCCCATAATTTCCCTACAAGGGACCCACCCAGTGTGCTAGAAGCCTCTTTTGCTTTCTCCCGCTATCTTAAGAGTACTAGTGGAGCTGTCCAAATACCAGTCCCCAGAATATCCTCTGGAGCAATTATCACAGAGTAAATTATATGTTAACATGAGAATAATGGTGTTCTTCTTATGAAGGGCAGCATTTTCCTTGGTTTTAAGGTTGTAAATGTTTTTTCTGTCTGTGAGGTATTTACATTGACATCATCACTAAAAACCCCAAAATTATTAAATTCATTTCAGAGGTATGACTTATGATGCCTAGGGAAAATTCATTTGAATAGGACAGAGCAAAAGACAAGGGACGATGGAATACGATACCTGAAATGGGTTTTGTTCATTCTCCAAAGACCTTATATAACCCCAACCCCAAATGATAGAAAATGTAAGAAGGGTAAGAGGAAAAGTGGGGAGGTGGGGAGCAGAAAGCAGGCCCCAGGACAGAGGTGCCATCTTTGGGGGTGGAGGGTTGCCACATGACATAGATTTAGGAGTTAACTCAAGCTATGAGGCTGAGAGGAGGTGGTATTCTCCCTAAAGATGTCAGCACCCTAGGATAGAGCCAAGGATACCCTGCCCTAATTAGGACTCTGATTAAATTAAATTCAAGAAGTAATTGTTATGAACCTGCTATGTATTCATAATTAGTGATATACTCTTCATTGTCTAAACCAGCCTCTATTAAGGGCAAGTATGTGAAGTGATTGGGAACCTTAAGGTACTATTTAAACATGAATTCTTTTTATTGTGTTATTAGTGTTGTTGTCAAAACACCTAGCTGGTGTTAGTAGCTTGGTTCCCTCTTCTAAAGATGATCAGCCATTTGGAGTGAAGAGTTATCTGGTAAATTGCTGAAGTTGCACTTTCACTCTTATTGGAAACAAGTCATTTGTAAATTATTTGCTGACATAGCCATTACATTGCATCATGATATGGCAAAGGGAATCATACTTTTGAGAATTTTAGATTCTTTTTGACTCAGATGAAAATGTATGCCAGACAATGTGTTCATTCAAAAAATCATTATTTAAATATCAAGTTTATTTGTATGTATGGGGAAATGAAAAATAATAGTAACAATTGGACAGTGGCAGCAGTTGCCTTAATTGGCTGTAGCAGCATTTAAATATAATATATGACATTTATTATAAATACAGTTACCTATTTGTAGTTCCTGTAATTCTATGGTTTCACCACATTGGCAGTTGATCATACCCATTTACTCAATTTTCCTTTGGATATAAATAGGGCATGAATTTGGTGAAATCTCTCCTGATTTCAGGAGTGGAGTCTATTTGGAAATTGGTTCTCTATTTTCCTGGAAGTGAGGGAGGGGGAGAATCGGGAGGAGCAAAGGGGCTGAGAAATGTACCACTGATCAGTAATTCGAGATAGAGAAGAGAACTTTGTTATTTGTTTAACTGTTAGAATTTTGAATATTATTGATGAAGAAATGTGGATCTTGACTCTCTCTGTTTACCTGGTCATCTACTAGGGTATTCCAGGAGCCCCAGGCGTTCCAGGTATCACAGGAAACACTGGACCACAAGGTGATCTAGGACCTCCTGTAAGTACTGTGATATGTTCACAACCATAATGATTCTAGCCATCTCCTGTTACCACATTTAATCTAGTTAGCATTTCTGTCACTCAGAAACATTTCTTGAATATGGAGCCTTATGTTAAGGACTGTGAGGAGGTTTTAAAGAAAGCTTCTTATGGGACCTCAATCTAACAGAGAAAGCATAACAAAGATGAAATAATAGCTAATGGCCACAAGAGGAAAGAATAAGAAACAAGTACATGAATTATGCTTGTTTACAAGCTAAGTATCAAGACCAGGTTTGGTTCAGTAAAGCCTGATGTTTTAAAAGATTAAAAATTTTAAAGATGTATTGGCAAAACCTAGCTCCTGATTCAAAATTTTAAAATGCTTGTAAAATTCAAATATGGAATGAAAATGTGATTTTCCCTCCTAAAAGCCAAAGTCCCTTACTTAAATATACAGCATTAGAATAGAAGTGTAAGTCAAACACCTTAAATGGAATTCTCTACCTTGACATCCTTGTTCTTTATGATTTGTCTATCTTTTTTTTGTTGTCATTTTTGCTTATTGACACTTCAATAGGCAAAACATTGCTTAAAAGGCTCTCTTCCAATAATGTCTCCTATGCTTAACTGCCTTCCCACCAAATGCCAGTAACACAAATAGCCCATGTAGTAAATAGTAAATAAACCTATTTATCCAAGCCAAGAGCAAACAGAAATCAGAGAAGATATACAGGTAAAAATATACCAAACAATACATAGAATTTGGACAAGTTTGGACATGATTGAGATACCAGATTCTCTATATGTTGGCTTCTTCCTAGGGTCTTTATCTTCACATTTGCCTACCTTTTATCTTCAGGTTTTAAATCTTCTGGGCTACTCTTTAATTTTGATGAAGTGGGAAGAAGAAAGAAATAAGTGAGAACCTTTCTGGGTCTCAGTTTCTTGATTTGGAAAATGAGGTTATTTGACTAGATGACCTCTAATTCTAAAAACAAAAAACAAAAAACAAACCCAATCCAAACAGATTATTGAATAATTCCTTCTATAAATATTAATCAACGGTCTTTAAATGACATATGTCTCTGACATGAAAACTTAACTGTATGAACAGCTCCAAATATAACCATAATTTTGGGAAGATGAGAAGTAGGGGATCCAGGGGAAAGGATGGCTATTGGATGGAAGTGACTAGTACCTAGAAGAGTAAATCTGTCAAGGCCTCTGAGTATTCTCATGACTTTCACATTCTGCCCCTCTCTTATCCCCACCCCACCCCCCTCCACTCCCTATTTCCCAATCCCCTACTCCCCAGGCTCTGGCTGCTCATATGTAAAATCATAGTACATTTCATACTTACAGTTTCAAAAAATGGTTTGACTTCCCCAAATTTCACTCTGCCTGAGCATTTGCACAGGCCAAACTTATCATCAGCAATCTCATCCATATACTTTGATTTCTTTATAGGCCTTTACTTACAAGGCACGTCTGTCTAAGCGACCTTTGAAATTTTGGGACAATCACTCTGGGTACTTTATGTAGTCATACATTATGTTTATTCTTCAAGTTGGGAATACCACAGTCAAGATTCCCTTTCTGTGTTTCCCAGAGAGCAGTTAGGGTTTCAGAATTAGGGTCCCCAAAGACCTTGAGTTTTTTTCCTATAATTTCCAGTCTGGGCCAGAGATTTCCTTTTGCCTTGTGCCCATGGGCTGTTTGTCATTCTCAGCTATTTGTCATTCTCAGTGAATCATGGCCCCATTTGGATTTTGAAGCCTTTCTTAGTTTTATTTGGACCTCTGTCTAGGAAGGGAGGAGGAAAAGAGGCCAAGAAAGACAGACACGGGCAGCACTTGAACAAGACAACATGTTTCCCACATTGGTGCCAAACACCCACCTTGGGCCTCCTGCCTCTTGGTGCAAGGTTCTGCTACTGCTCCAATTCCTACTTGAATTGTGCATGCTGCCTGAGCAGAAAGAACACTAGATTTGGAGGTGGAAGACTTAGGTTCAGATCCTCATTCTGCCATGTGTTGGGCAAGTCACTATCCCTCTTTTGCCTCAATTTCCTCATCAGTAAAATTGGATCCTTGCCACCTATCCCAGGTATAAATATTTAAGATTTTTTATTATGATCATAGGATTTAGATCTGGAAGAGACTTTAGAGCAGGGATTTTTAAATTTTTTTGTGTCATGGACCCCTTTGGCAGTCTAGTGAAACCTACAGTGCCCTTCTGAGAATAATGTTATTAAATGCATGAAGGACGTAGGGTGACAAAGGAATCCAATGATATTGAAATAGTTGTCAAAATACTGATAAACCCCAGGTTGAAAACCCCTGCTTTAGAGAGTATCTAGGCCAACTACTTTGTTTTACAGAAGAGAAAACTGATGACCATGGAAATTAACTTTTCCAAGGTTATGTGGAAGGTAAATCATAGGGCTAAGACTTGAACCCAAGACTTCACCATCCAGAGCAAGGTCTCTTTCTGGTCATTCAGTCAACAAGGATTTACTGGGGTGGGAGGATGCAGCATGCGAAGGAGTGGATAAAGCACTGGCCCTGGAGTCAGGAAGACCTGAGTTCAAATCTAGCCTAAGATACTTACTAGATATGTGACCCTGGGCAAGTCATTTAACCCTATTAATTAAAAAAAAACAAACAAACAAAACAAACTACTGTGTGCCAGGTGTTGTGATACAAAGAATGACAAAAACATCCCCTGGCCTCAAAAAGGCAAAGTTCTAATGGGGGAAACAATATGGAAGGAAATAAGTGCATATGAGATAATGTACAGTGTAAATGGGAGGTAATCACTTCATTTGGGGCATGGGGCAGGAAGGACTTCCTGAAGAAGGTGGGATTTGAGCTGAGCCTTGAGAATGGGGGACAGGTGGTGAACAGGCACAGAGTTGAGAATGCCCTCCTAAGTAGGTAATCATTTAATCTTTGCAAGATTTTTAAATCAACAAAAGGGATTTATCTGAAATTTTTGCTCTAGGATCAGAATTTAGACTTATTCATTAGCTCTTGGTATAATGTCATTAATTGAGTCAAAGCATGCTAGAACCCAATCAGAAATCTTACTTTTAGTTCTACCGACTATATGACCACAAGCAAGTTACTCTCCCTCCCCAGGGCTAAATTTCTCATTCTTTCATCAACTAATCATTGACCTGCTATGTCCAAGCCACTGTGTTGGGCACTGTGCAGATTATAAAGGTGAATAATTCACTATCCCTCACTTTTAGGAGACTACAATCTAGAAAGGACATACACATATGTGCTTGTACACATATATATACAAATACAACAAGATTATAATGTGAAGTGATCCATGTGAAGTGGTACATGTGCATGTACACATACATATACAAATAAAGTAAGATGTGAAGCAGTCCATGATGAGTGTATTAAGAAAGCAAAATGCCCAGAGAATTCAGGTATTGGACCATAGATGTAGAACCAAGAGAGACCTCAGCAGCCATTTAGTACAACTTCCTTCCTCATTTGATAGATGAGAAGAATGAGTCTTAGAAAGGTCAAGTGATTGCTGAAGGCCACACAGGTAATGAAAGACAGAATTCCTAATTGAACCCAGGTCTTCTGAGTCCATATTCTGTACTCTCTCTACTCTACCTCTCTTCCTCTTCTAGAGGAGGCGTTCCAATCACTTCTGAGTTAAGGGGACATGGAAGGCAGTCAGAGAAGGCTACATGAAACAGATAGTATTTGGGGTGGGCCTCAAAGCATAGGTAAGGACATCTAGGTGGTGCAGTGGATAGAGTGCTGATGTAGAGTCAGGAAGACTCATCTTCCTGAGTTCAAATCTGGCCTGACATTTACTAGCTATGTGATCCTGGGCAAGTCACTTAACCATGTTTGCCTCAGTTTCCTCATCTGTAAAAGGAACTTGAGAAGGAAATGGAAAACCACTCCATTATCGTTGCCAAGAAAACTGCAGATGGGATCACAAAGAGTTGGACACAACTAAAAAGTGACTAAAAAATAACAAGAAAATTCTGATTGACAGAAATGGAACAATGAAGGGGTTGGGAAATCCTGGGTAAAGGAATGGAAGTGGGAAACCTCATGTTTAGGGAATAATGAGTAGTCTAGTTTGACTAAATAATAAAGTTTATTCAAAGAAAGACTAAGATTAAATTTGAAAGGGAGGCCAAGGTCAAATTATGGAAGAACTTCAAAATCTGGTTAAGGAATTGAGAATTTATTTTGTAGGTAACTACAAAATAAGCAGATGCCAGTGGATGTTTGTTAAGGTCTCTTCCATCCTAAGATTCTATGAATGTGACTACTGTAGTTTCTTTTCTTTACATTTCAAATGTTACTAAAGTTCAAAGAAAAATTGGCTACTTTTTCCAGTCTACTCAGCATCTTCAAGGAAGATGTGTTTTCCCTCAAAGTATGCTTTTGGTGGAGTTATGGGAATTAACCTGGTGAGGAATTTTTATTTTATTTTGCTTTACTCTACAAAATCAAAGGAAATGGGTCAGACAAGTTAGAGTAAACAATAATTTGTTATTACACAGGGGCACTGTTTTGCAAAAACTCCTACTGACCCTTCCTACCTTGTCCTAAAGAACAGATGTTTGGTTGTCTTTGTATCCTGAGTGCCTTGCATAATATTTTGCACATAGTAAGCGCTCCATAAATGCTTGTTGAAGCAGCCAGGTGGCACAGTAGATGGAGCACTGGGCTTGGAGTCAGAAAGACCTGAGTTCAAATCTTGCCTCTGATATTTACTAGCTATATGACTCTGACAAAGCTATTTAACCTCTGTCTGCCTGTTTCCTCAACTGTAAAATGAGGATTATAGTAACACCTACTTCTCATGATTGTTGTAAAGATCAAATAAAATAATATTTGTAAAGCACTTAGCACAGTGCCTGGTACATTTGTTGGTGTGTTGTTGTTCAGTTGTAATTAACTATGCCTGACTCCATGGACTTTTGTCCTTTTGGGTTTTCTTGGCAAAGATACTGGGGTAGTTTGCCATTTCCTTCTCCAGTGTGTCCCCATTTAACATATGAGGAACTGAGGCAAGTAGGGATTAAGTGACTTGCCTGGGCAAGTGGTCATACAGATAGTAAGTATCTGAGGTCAGCTTTAAACTCAGATCTTCCTGACTCCAGGCCTGGCGCTGTATCTACTGCTCCACCTAGCTGCCCCACCTGGTACATACTAGGTATAATGAATTAATAATGAATTAAAAATTAATAAATGTCAATTCAATATCTCCCTCTCTTCCCCTTGTCAAATTGAATTGAATTACTAATTAATGGTATCATTATGTGGCTGATTTGTAGGTCATATTGAGAAGTGCCTGTCTTTATACATTAGAAATTGCCTATAATTGACATTACCTATGGGTCTTATTCATGTAATAAATATATTTCCCAACATTCAATTCAATTTAAAAAAAGTATTCATCGCCTACTATTTTTACTCCTGAGAGGCAGAGTCCATAGAAAGCTGGCCTTAGAGTCACGAGGACTCAGGGTCAAGTTTGCCTCTAGAACATATTAATGACCTTAGGCAAATCACTTAATATCTTTGATCCATTTTTCTAATCTCTAAAATAAAAGTGTCAAGCAAATGGCCTGTAAGATCCCTTCTAGCTCAAAAATGATCATCTTATGAACAAAATAATTCTATTCCTGGGAATGAGAACTACTTCTATTAACAGGAGAATTAATAAGAGCACTTAGACATTATAACTTTACAAAAAGAGAGAAATAGCAATGTCTCCATTATTCTTGAATCCTATCATCACTCAGAGAATCAAGTTGAAAGGAAATTTTTTGTGATACTGGCTTATCCTATCTATCTATTTATTGTTATACTGTTATACTGTCTATCCTATTTAGAAACAGCAGCATACTCTGAAATGGAAGGTGGTGCTGGTGGGATGTTTTGGTATATACCATGTTAAAAGTAACAGTCATTTTTAATTTCTTTTAGGGTCTTCCTGGAGCAAAAGGAGAAAGAGGGGAACGAGTAAGTAAACCATGACTGAATTTGTCAGCATTAGATTCCTCACTGGGCCTAAAATTTCATCTTGAAACAATTGCCAGAATCTTAGCTAGGGTGGGGTGACTAGGGCTTTGACCTTCGTAAGGCTGAATTTAGAAAGGGCTGGCAGCAGGGTAGAAACAACAGAGTTTAAGCATCTAGTGAGCAAGGATGAGAACTTAAATGGAAAACTACCAGAAGGAGGACTGGTAAACTCCTTCCCCCTCAACCCTAGCACATGCAGACTTTCCCAGTAGTAGCCTCCTCTATTGTCCCAAGGTTTCTGTCTTCTCCGCACACCATTCAGTGGTGATCTGGATGCCCCATCCACCAGACTTCAGGCTGCTGGACCTGGATTTGTTTTTGCAGTGTTTGTCTCTTGTGTAAAAACCCCTCATCATAGCTCTGGCAGCTGCTCTTATGTCAGCCATTCAAACATGTTTTTACTAAAGAATTTGTAGTTCTTGTCATTATTTTTCATTATTAGGCCCCTCCTGCATCTCCTTTGATATTAAAAAGTGTTGAGGCATTATGTTGTTGTGGCAAGAGCCCTGAGCTAAGGGTCTGGCCTCTAGAGCTACCTCTGCTAATGACCCCTACAGGCCCATTTTCTCATTTGTAAAATGGAAATAATTTTACTTGTCCTACCTACCTCACAGGGTTGTTGTGAAGAGCAAATGTTTTAATAGCTTCAGAAGTGTTTCAAAAAGTTAAAAGTTTTATATAAAAATGTAATTACTGTTGTTCTTATTGTTACTGTTATTATTATTATTGTTATCATAATATACTCATTTTCTTGATGGGCTTGTTCCAGCCTGGAAAGGTAAAGGCGAGCCAGCACACCAGAGTCAGACACAGAATCAAAGAACTAATTGAATAATATATTAGAAATCTTATGTAATAAATGTTGACCCAAAATCTAAGCAGTGTTGGCAATAGTGGTTGGTAAAGCTCTTACCTAGTTTGAGATTCTTCCCTTCACTTTCAGAGGTATTGTAAGTTACCAAGGTAGCTCTGATAGAATCCATGGGTTTGTTTTAGTGTCTTTTGTAGGCTTAAATAGCAGAAGCATCCAATAGCTTTTTCTTCGAACAATGCATCTGGGAAAACTGACAATATGAGTGTGAAAGGTTCTTGGCTCCCTGTGTCCACCACAGGGCTGGGGTCCCATTTAAATTCAACAGAAGTGATAATAGAATAGGCCACAACCTATCCTTTCAGTGGTGATCTGGATGCCTCATAGACCCTATCCTTCAGGAGAACCCCTACAATTGCTTGGGAGACAAGGCTGTGTTTATAGTTGTTCCTTTCAAAACTTGGCTCAAAAGTGACCTTCACCACATCGATAATAGCTAGCATTTATATAACACCTGCTAATGTGTCTCAGAATAACCTTGAGAGACAGGGGCTATTATTTTCTCCATTTTACGATTGAGAAAACTAAGGCAGACAGGTCAAACTATTTGCCCAGCATTACAGAGCTGGTAAGTATGTGAGGCTAGATTGGAACTTAGGTCTTCCTGACTCCAGGCTCGGAGTTGTATCTACTGAGCCACCTGGCTATCTCTATCTACCATGAGGCTTTTCCTGATCTTCTCTATTGCTTTTCCCCCAAGCTGCCCCCCCAATTATCTTGTCTTTTATTTTATATATATGTATAATATATAATGTGTACTTATATAATATATTCATATATTGACATTCATTATATTTATGCATTGTGTATATATAATCTATGCATACATATATTTAACTTTTATTTTAGTTTATTTTAATTAGTTGATTACTATATATGTACATAATATATATTTATATTTATTAATAAATATATTATATATTAATTCTATTTATTATAAATATGTTTATATTTATATTTGCACATGTTTTCTCCTCCATAGTGTCTGTTTCTTTTTTTATTCTTTTATCCCTAGCTCAATTCCTGGCACATGGGAAAAGCTTGATAAATTCTTGTTGATTGGCTGTGCTCACTGATCTGAGAGCGGTGAATGCTTTTTTCTTTTTCTTTTTGTCCATCCAGGGTGATTTGCAGTCTCATGCCATGGTTCGTACAGTGGCTCGCCAAGTATGTGAACAGCTCATCCAGAGTAAGCTCCTGTTCTTCATCATTTTAATTTTCTGTTCCTTTTGAGAGTCCAGAAAGTGGGTACCTCTAAGACAAGCCTGTCTGTGTAACCATCAAGCCAGCCCAGAGGCAAGGCTTTAGACCACTTACAGCAAGACTAGTCACCACAGGAATCTGTATCTATTAGTATTTGGAGGGAGGGGGAGAGTCCAGACCCATGATTTCACTGGGATAGGGAACTCCTGGCAAGGAAATTCCCTCTGTGTGTATACATCCACAGCTGCTCTGAAACTTATTCTTAGGGAATTGCCTGGAAGGTAAAGTGATATAATTACCCAGCCTTACAGAGCCAGTGTTTAAGAAAGATAGGACTTGGAAGGTAATGTGGTGGATAGAGTGTTGGAATGAGGAAGATCTGAATTCAAATCCTCCCTTAGGCACTTCCAATCTGTGTTACCCTGGGCAAGTCATTTGGCTGCTCTCAGCCTCAATTTCCTTGTCTATAAAGTGGAAAAATAATAGCTTTTACCTCACTGGGTTGCAGTAAAGATCAAAAGAGAGCAAATGTAAAGTGCTTTGCAAACCTTTAAGCTGTATATCAGGGGTGGGGAACCTGTGGCCTGGAGGCCACATGTGGCCCTCTAGTTCCTCAAGTGCTGCCCTTTGATTGAATCCAAACTTCCACAGAATGGACTTAGAGGACCACAGATTCCCCACCCCTGAATCCTAGCTACTATTTTTGAAACCAGGTCTTTCTGATTGGCTGTCTATACAGCCCATTGACTCTGTCTCTGGGTACAGTAATTAAAATGATTGGTTTGGTCTGGTTGCAATCTAGATTTTTTAATGTCAACCCTAATTGGCCTGATAGAATCTGTCTTACCTGTCTTGTCCATTAAAATGGATAGGTATTCTTACTCTGAGACCAAGCTTTAGAGGGAGTCCAGAGTAAGTAAGTAAGTAAATAAGTAAGTTATCTCCTAGAAAAGTTTTACAGTGTTGATTTCTATAAGTTCCTTTGACTAGAATTAGTACTTCCTTTTTACTCATTTCACATCTGTTATCTCTTACTATGGTCCAAGGCCCTTCTTTTTTAATGCCTTGGGCCTCATGCCCAAAAATACACCAGGAAGCATTTGCATTAGTTTAGTGGTATTTATTAGGAGCCTTGTCTTATTTCCTCCTTTTCAAAGATAACTTTTCCACAGTTCACAATTGTGGGATTTAACTAATTGCTGCCATTTCTTCAATGCTCTCTGCTTGTGCCCCTCACTTTACTTCCCCATCCATTGGTTATGACCCTCATCTTAGTAACACTTTCTAGTGGCTTTCCACTGAGGTGGGCCCTGGTTAGGATTTCTAGCACTTGGGACAAATTCAGTTGAAGAGGGCTTGGGGAGCTTGGAACTAAGGTACCTATCAATCAACTAAGAAGCATTTATTAAGCATGTATTTTATGCTAAGTAAGCAACACAGATGCAAAGGAAAATGGAAAATAGTTCCTGCTCTCAAAATGTTTAAATTACAATGAGGGGAGAAAACATGGATATAAATGGGTATATACATGACATACACTGAGTAATGAAAGACAGCCTTGGAGGGGAAAGTCTACTGCAAAAGGAGTATTCCAACTCCTCCCTCCAGGTCCTAAATGCTAACTTATCATTACAGCTATTATTATCAAGAGATGTGGAAGAAGGAACAGCCATCCCTAAAGAGAGTGCTGGAAGATGGTGATGCTTCAAGAGAAACCTAGGTTTCAGGAATATCGGGGAATGGAAGGAATGTGAAAGGAAAAGGTCTAGAACAAAAGAGAGTTGGTTAACAATTTTGGGGAGAGGGTTCCAGAGAGCACAAAAGGAATGGCAGAGGAAGGGGCAGCTATGTGGCACAGTGGATAGAGCACCAGCCCGAGGTCAGGAGGACCTGAGTTCAAATCCAGCCTTAGACCAAACATTTGATACTTACTACCTGTGTGACCCTGGGCAAGTCACTTAACCCCAATTGCCAAAAAAAAAAAAAAAAGAAAAGGAATGGCAGAGGAAAAATGGGTCTAAAAATGGCTAATAACTTTGGAGAGAGAATTGAGTAATGAGGCTGGAAGCCAGGTTGCAAACTTTTGAAAAGAAAGGACGTAGAAATAATAGTGTAGGCAGCTTTTTCTAGGAATTTGGTTTAGAAAGGGAAGAGAGTTATATGATGATAACATGAGATTGCAGGGTCTAGTTAAGTTGGTTTTTTGTTTTTGTTTTTGTTTTTTTAGGATGGGACTATATGGGTATGTTTGAAGGCAATTAGGGAAGAACCATTAGGTACAGAGAGATTGGAATGAGAAAAGCTGTGACTGAGGGGGCAATCTGCTAGAGAAAATAGAACAGAATGGGATGAAAGGCACATTTGAAAAGAGAGAAGCCTTCTCATTACTGAGACTAAGGGATGATGTCAGGGGGGTTTGAGATGAAGAAACAAGAAAACAAAGGAACTTAGCACAAATGGCCTCTATTTTCTCAGTGATTTAAGAGACACAGTCTTCAACTAAGGGGTTGGGGTCATGGGGGAGGATTGATAAGAGGAAATAAGTTTTAGAACAGCTAAAACTTATAGAACAGCTACTGTT